>NC_057802.1:19044290-19155475 GCF_018294505.1 Triticum aestivum | reverse complement strand
CCAACAAACACAGCAAACACACTTCAGTAATTTTCGACAATCCTTTAGAACACAACTTCTATCTTTGGTTTTTCCAGATGACGTCTGCGACATGTACATTGGCAGTGCTTGCTTCCTCTGCACCTCATGCCCTCACAACCGGTTGCCTAGTGATTGACCGTGTTGCCTCCTAGTCCTAGTCCAGTGCTTGTGACTTCCTCTGCTACGTCCTTGATCCTCAATGAATGCATGGAGAGCACGATGGCTATGCGAGACGAGCAGAAAAAAGGCACGGAGTGCATTTGTTGAGCTTATAGAGCCACTGGTCCACGGCTTTGATGTAATCGTGCAGAAGTGTGGTAAGGCGGAGGCCGGCGGATGAAACTCGCACCAGGGTGTGCCCTCACAGGACAGCACTTAACGATTGTTGCGTGAAATAGGCGGGCAATAACGCACCTCTTTCCAAGTGCACCACCTGGGCTGCCCCTTTTAATTGTCAATCTTTTTTAATTAATATATGTAAAAAACAGGTGTAAAGGCAGTTTAAATAAAAGAAAATCAGATATTCGCAATATATCTGGAAATATATTTTTCTTAAAATGTCTATATAATGTTCAAAAATATCATCCCCCAAAACTATGAAATATATTTCAGAAAATGAAAAATGTTCACCTTTGTATGATAAATGTTCATACATATGAATTAGAACTTCATATTTGGGCGTTTCTTAAAAAATGGAAAATGAAAACAGGAGAAATTAAAATGGAAAATGAAAAGATGAAACCTAAAAGGCTGAAAGCCGATTATGGTCCGTCTCGAGATCCATTACGAGTTGAGTCCTTTTTCAGTTGATATTTGGGAGTTTATTAGAAAAATGATGTTTGGGAATTTATACAAATAAGGGCATCTCCAACGCCGACCCTCAAACCACCCACATATGTCCGGACCGAGCCGGACGAGTTGTCAATTTGAACACTGGCCTGTATCGGTCCGCCGACCGGTCTGGATGCACTTTTTCCCGCAAATTGGAAGCAAAGTTGGGGGGGCTTCGTGGTAGTCCGGACGACAGCCACGTAGGACAACGACACCCCAGTCCACTGACCCCCCCCCATTCCGGTCATTCTCTTCTAATTCGCTCTTTCTCCACCTTGCTTTGCATTCGCACCCTCCTTCTCCGACACTGTCAATGTACCTCTCCGGCCGCCGCGCATGCGTTGTCGGACTTCCGTAACCAGCATCGATGCTCCCGCTCGTATTTTACGATGGCGCCATCCACGCGGGACACATCCGCAACCAGGTACACACCGCCCCTATCGACGACGTCCATGGAGGACACCACGCCGGGCAGGTGTTCGTTGAAATGCCCTTGAGATCATTTTCAAACGTCATATCATTTTTTAGAGTACGAAGGATGATGGGGTACTCGACCATGGAGGATGAGTTGTTGTGCGAAGCGTGGTTGACCGTATATGTGGATTTCATAGGCAGGAGCGGAAGGGGGCTCTTCTAGCAGTGTGTGCACGATTCGTTTCACGTGCAAAAGCACATTGCGCCATACGACATGCACATCATCCATGAATGCAATGTGAACTCGTTATCTTATCGATGGTACACCATCTAGACCACCGTGGTCATGTTTTATGGCGCGGTTAATCGGATGGAGGCAAGGTGGCCATTGCACATGACAGCTGAGCAAATTGTGAGTTTTGTTTCTTCTATACATGTTGATTGATTGATTCATTCACTCAGTGTTGCTCTACACATTGTATTGACTGCCCGCACGCTGCCTTTATATACCACAGCTCAGAGGGTAGACCGTTCAAGTACACACATTGTCAGATGTAGCTCAAGGGGCAGTATGTGTGGGACAAATTGATCAATCCATGAAAAACTTGTCGAACATCCGGTTAATACCGTTCAATTTGAACTATTTCTCATTGAGTATGAACTATTAGTTGCACGCTATGTATAGATGATTTGTGTTATTTCACATCCGAACATTGAAGAATTCCGTCGTGTTTGCATGAACTATATCCGATTTGTTAAAACCTGGCTTGAAATATATGCGAATAGCATTCGATGGCCGGCTCCCGCATCCGTGTCTGCAGACTGTTCCCCTGTTCGCGGATGGATGTGGGTGGAAATTTGCGGTCAGCGTTGGAAATGCGCTAAGCATTGGGCTTGCATAGCCCAATAGACTAAGCAATGGTTCGATACATATAATCTGCTTTTCTCTTCAACTTTTTCAGGTCAAACATGTGGTTTAATATAAGGAGTAACTTACTGCGCTTTCCCTTGCTTTGCTGGAAACCATGAACATGTATCTATCCACAAATTAATGCCCTTAATTGCTGACTTATCTAATCTTCAACTTTAGTGCTCTTTCAGGATTAGTGTAAATGACCATTGATATCACATCAACTATAAAAGGGATTGCCATCTCACTTGATCTTCCTCACAACTCCCAATTCCAACAACCAAACTCCGACGTCACGTTTTGTTCACACCATTACACCACATCTGAGCGACAATGAGGTTTCCTCTAGCGCTACTGCTAACACTGGCCTTCCTTGTACTTGCATCAGGTATCATTTAATTTGGTCTTCCTGCAGGATCTAACCTCACCAACCTGACCATCAGATTTTATATGCGCTTATGATATTTATTGTCTCCCCTCCATGGTGATATTACTTTCAGATGCGGATATAACAAAACATTGTATGGATCTAACTGTGGGGATATCAGATGTGTGTACACCCGCTATGTGTGAGTAGCTCTGCCACGGAAGGTACATGGACCGCTGCGACGGACATCAAATCGAGTGTGATCATAAGGGCTATTGTTTTGGAACGCAGTGCAGATGCTTTTTGTGCATACATATGACTCCCGGCCCGTCCTCTCCCCAACTGCCACAATGGTAAACCGTGGTACCGACGAGCTAAGTCAAGATTAGTTCATGTTGACAAAAATAATAAAAGTAATGCAATGGTGTAGCGGCAAGACTTCCGTAGGAAATGGTGGCTCATATATATTATAATGTCCCTCGAATTATAAAAATATCTGGTGATCAATATATATCTTGTGTTGTTAAAAATACACCTCCGTAATCTAAGAAAGATGGCGATGTATACGAATCCCACTGTTAGTGTCTGGGAAGAAATGGAGCCTTCTCGGGCCGTCTGATTCTGGACCGTCGGATTACTCTAGCCGCCGCCTCGCGTCCGATTCACCTCCCCCTTCTTTTTCTTCGCCGAGCTCGCCGCCGCCGCTGCTCGCCTCATCCCCGTCGCGCCTCCACTCCCTAGCCTCCCCTTCTCCTCCTCCCGTCCTCTCCTCCGCCGCTCGGTCGCCGTGCCCGTTCTGCTCAACCTCCGCCACCCCATCGGCTGCTTCGTCGCCGTCCATGGCATCCGGAAGGCACACGGCCGCGCCCCCATCAAGCTAGCGCGCCACATCGCGCTCCAGTGGACGGGAGGAGCCAGGTGCCGTCATGCCGTCGAGGGGAGGAGCCAGGCGGAGCGCGCCGTCGCCACCGACTGGCGCGTTGACGGGAGGAGGCCAGGGTTAGGGTGCTCTCCTCCTCGCGCCTGCGGATCTCCTGGCGCCGCCGACTGCCGCTGAAGCTTCTCCTCGCGCCTTCAGCTGCCGGGGTCGGATCTCCTCCACTTTGCATCGTCGGCTAATGGACTGAGAGCTCATCCACCTCGCGCGCCGGAGCACTACTACTTCCTCCTGCCTCGATTTGCTCCTGCCACCTCGTAGTGAGCTCTCTTCCTTTTGGTGCGAGGTGGAGTTGCTCGCTATGTTCCGTTGCTGCTGATGCTGGTTGCTCTGCTGCTGCTTCTGCCGATGCCGCTACTTGCTCTGGTGCTGCTGCCTACTAGTGGTGCTGATTATTGCTGCTACTGTCGAATGCCCCCGCAAGCTGCTGCTCCTACCTGTGCACTTTGCTGATGCTAATGTGTGGTGTTGGTCTACTAAGTACTCCCTCTGTAAACTAATATAAGAGTGTTTAGATTACTAAAATAATGATCTAAACACTTTTATATTAGTTTACGGAGGGAGTACTAAACTACTAATTGCCGCACGTGTAACTTGTGTTGTCCAGTTGGTTGCTAGCTATCGATTTTGTTGTCTGCTGATTGTAGCCTTGTACTGATCTGTTCTTGACTTGGACCTTTTGTTGTGTGGTGTGTAGGCTTGTAGTGATTTGTTCTGATGTACTGTTGGCACTGTGTTGCTTGTAGGAATCAAATCTGACAGGAAATCATTCAAATCAGAATGTCAACATCGCAGATAGTGTTCTTAGATCATAAGCATGTGTTGCTTGATGGCAAACTGCTCTTTGTAACATGTATCCGTACAATTGTATAGAAACCACATAATTCTGCCTAGTTACGCCTAATCACGCCTAAGCTAGAAAAGCGCAATTAGGTGGCCAAACGCATAATTAAGGCCTAGCGCTTTTTTGAACTTTGATTGTGAGGCCTCTTCTTGATAGCTGATGCTTGCTTCATGTGGGGTATAAGATGTTTTTGTAGATTATTTTGCTGTCCAAGCAGCTATATTTTCTGATAGATAGATTGGAAAACACAACAGGAGTTTGGCCTTGTTTTCATTTAGCAGAACACAACAGTAGTCGAACTGAACTAGAATACAATGTGTTTTCGTTTAAGCAATGTAGGATTCACCGATGTATGTGAGAGCAACATCTTTGGGGAAGTTTCATTAATTAATTTTACTTCCAGCTAAGAATATTTCTTTTGTTTCAATAAGCATTATGCACAACTAAAGGACTGAAACAAGTGTTTGAAGGAGACCTTCTTTAAAAAAAATTATATCAAAACTGCTTATGCAGGAGAGGCTCATAGTGAGGGAGTGCTAAATTGTGAGATAGCATTATTTGGTCCTTTCACATACCGACAAGGCCTGAATCAAGATGGCATGGTTTATCATTTAACTAAATGCTTCAATATATGAAACTCAATTTCAGGTAATTATATACTTGTTGTGATTTGCCTAGGTGGTCCTTCTAGATTCTATGTGATTGTGTATAGATAGTCGGGTTATAATTATTAATCCTCCTATTTTCATGACTGTGGTAGTACCTTAAACAGAGCTGAATTTCTTTTGGTACTACATGTGTTCACTAGTAGAAAACTGGGCTTTGGTCACAGGGCACTATTCACATTAGTCCCGGTTCAGTCACGAACCGGGACTAATGTGAGCATTGGTCCCGGTTCGTGCGGCCAGGGGCCTGCCGGGATTCGTGGGGGCATTGGTCCCGGTTCGTCTGTCCCCTTTGGTCCCGGTTGGTTGGACAAACCGGGACCAATGGGCCTCGCTCCTGGCCCACCACCATTGGTCCCGGTTGGTGGCTTGAACCGGGACCAGAGGCTCACCCTTTAGTCCCGGTTCATACAACAAACCGGGACTAAAGGGTTCACTACAGGAACCAGCTATTTTGCCGTCTGCCACGGCGGACGGCAAAGGCCTTTGCCGTCAGCCGCGGACGGCAAAAGGCTCCAGCAAAGTAGGCTACGGTAAACAGGTCCTTTGCCGTCTGCTTTTTATGGCGGACGGCAAAGAGTCCTTTGCCTACAGCGGCGGACGGCAAAGAGGAGGGACGGCAAAAATACTGGACGTCCGCCAGCGTTAGTCCGTTAGGCGGCTAACGGCGTCCTTTGCCGTCCGCCAGCGGACGGCAAATTTGAGCGCCTCTTTGCCGTCCGCCAGTTGACGTCAGCAATGCGTCAGCGCCCGCTGTTTTTTGCCGTCTGCACGGCGGACGGCAAAGGCCAAGTCTTTGCCATCAGCTTAGCTTTGCCGTCCGCCACGGTAGGCAAATTTGCCAAATGGCCCATCTCTCAGGAAGCAATGGGTCGTTTATGAGCTAACCTAGGTGAAATGGGTCGTTTATGAGCTAACCTAGGTGAAATGGGTCGTTTATGAGCTAACCTAGGTGAAATGGGTCGTTTATGAGTTAACCTAGGTGAAATGGGTCGTTTATGAGTTAACCTAGGTGAAATGGGTCGTTTATGAGCTAATTATGCAATTTTTGACATAAGTTAGCTAAGTACATATCGTTTTAGAGCTAACTTAGGTAAAATGGATGGTTTATGAGGTCAGTAAGCTTATTAAGTCATTTTGGAGGAAAAGTAGCTAACTCTAGGTCATTATGGTAAGCATATTGGAGGAAATAAAGCTAAGTCTAGGTCTTTATGCATTTGTTAAGCAAAACACTAGAGAAACTTACCGTGATCAGGGAGGTGTAGGAGCGGGGTGGCTAGTGCCGCTACCTGGAGAAGGATCGTGCGATGCGTTTCTGGAGTTAAGCTGCACCAAAGATCATTTCCAATGTCTCGTTAGCATTATGACACTCAAATGTTAAGACTAGCAAGTAATGTCCATTCAAATTAAACTCACCGTGCTCCCAGGAGCAATCACTGGCATCGGCGGAGCGGGCTGACCGGACTTCTCGCACACAGACTGCACATTTGGTTTTCACAACAGAGTCATACTAGTTAGTAATGAGACTCAAATGTTAAGACTAGCAAGTAATCTGCAGAAGAAACTTACCACAAGGAGCTCGTACATGGCCCTTGCCTGCATGTCATTCCGTGCCCTCTCCTCCTCCATCATCTTTCTCGTCCTCTCCTCCATCTCCCGCTGCCTCTCCGCCGCCTCCGCCAGAAGTTTCTCCGTTCTATCTATCTCAGTCTGTATAGCAGCCTGCAACACCACTCACATGACCATTTGTAATCATTGATGGAAGCGCACACAATGTAATGGAGAAAGATAACTGAGTACGTATCACTAACCTTGATGGCGAGTTGCACTGGCCGTTCATGAGGCCTTATCTCAGGAGCGGAGCTCGACTGGCGCGCCTTGATCTCCGGGAGAGTGCTAGGACAACGGATAAGTCCATCTCCAATGGCTATGGAGCCATGGGACCTCCCGCCACCAGATATCATCACCAGCTCTGGATCAATGGGACCCTGGCTCGGGTTAAAGTCCTCCCCTTTCCTCGCCTTCCCCTCATCTCTATATCTCACGAGCTTGTTGTGGGAGGAGATGTTGGTGAAGTTGTTTGCATCATCGAGGTCAGACTGAGAGAAAGCCTTGACTTTCTTGAAAGAGCCAGTGTGGGCCATGGCATACAGGTCGTACACCTCTGGCACCTTATCCGCCTTATTGTAGCATGCCTGAAAGAGAGAAACAATGAAAATTAGTAATTAAAGGGCTCAAGCTAGCATGATGAATGAATTGCATGAATCATGAAACAAACCACATACCCAGTTGCGCCCGAACTGATATAAGTTGGAGCTACCTTGATGGTGTGGCACACCTTCCATTTGGGCACGTTTGTCCTTGGCCTCGTTGTGGAGGGCTAGCCATTCTTTTGAGCACCACTCATCGACCAACACCTCCCAACAATCCATCCGATCCGCACACCATCTCGGAGGCGCCTAAGTTAGCAAATAGAAACTTGAGCGCTACGGCTAAGAATTACTAAATGAAGGAACTTAAGTAGAAGGCCTTAAGAATTACCTTCATGTACTGCTCCTTACTCAGGAACTTATCGCGGCACGCCGGCTTGGTCTTCTTGATACCACGCAAGGTGTAGTAGTCTCGAACAGCCTGCACCCGAGCCTCGTGCCGTAAGTTCTGGAGTAGGCGCTTGCAGACGTTCTGGATAACATTTGCCGCGTCCTCCTCGTATCCCTCCTCACACCTGTAGAATGTCTGCAATCAAATGAGACAATATTGATTAGTACAATTAATAACTAGCTAGTTGAAGATTTTGAAATGTGTAAAGGAGAAATTACCCAGAACGTCCTGATCACCATGTCTGCCCTCGTGTCGCACACGACACCGTCGATAATGACATCCGGCGGGGCCGGGGCAGCCACGTAGTGCTCCCAGCTCAACCCAAGCTCTGGAAGCCGACCCTCACCAGGCAACGTGACAAACCCCGGGAAGTTTTGCCGGCAAAGAACTCCAAGGACGGAGTTGGGCCGGCGGACACTATGATGGTGGTCCCAACCCCTGCAGCATGACAAGGCCAACGCATTAGTTATTTGAAGAAACGTGAATGGAGAAGGTACAAAAATATTAAATGCACTTACGTACCTCTCCCCATCAGGGAAAATCAACCACCTCTGCTCGCGGGTCGCCGGCACGGACGGGAGCCGTGTAGCACCACGCTGGTAGACGGTGCCACCCTCCTCCTCAAGATCAGTCGGCTCCCCGCCATCATCAGCATGGCCACTCGGCTCCTCGGGCTGATCCGGCTAGGTACCCCATCCGGACGTGTGCTCCTCCGGGGTCTCGTGGGCCGAACTCTCGTGGGCCGAAGGCCAGTCGACCCGAGGCTCGTGGGCCCAAGACCCGTGGACCGGAGGCTCGTGGACCGGAGTCCGTGTAGCCTCCTCCTCGGACGAGTCCACCCTAGCAGTCACGTGCTCGGGTGAAACAGCTGGGGGTGGCGGCGAGGAAGGCGCCGTAGCAGTCACCCTACCTCCTCTCCCGTGACCACGTGCCCCACCTCCTCTCTTCCTACCTCGTCCCCTGCTGGGCACCGCGATCGACGAAGAAGGGCCCGGCGTCGTGGACATACTGTCCAGCAACGCTCGGCGGAGAGGTACGTCTGGAATCGAAGACCTCAGACCACGCGCCGACGAAGAAGGGGCCTTGGCGCGCTCCCGACCAGCGCCCACCATCTTTCAACACCTGCCATGACAAACAGTAAACGAAATTAGTACAACATAAAAAAAAGACCGACATGAATAATAATATGTGTATCACTTAAGTGTATCATCATCAAGTACAACATTAAAAAATTTAATACCTGACACTACTAATAATCTCGATCAGTATCATCAATAAATGCATAATCATCATCATCACTATAATCAATGACGGGCTCATAGGGTTCAGTGGCATCAACATGTGCAAGGCCACCTTGACGTAATCGGTCAAGCAATGACAGGTCATCCGCAGCAGTAACCTCTTCTTGTTCCTCCTCTGGGGTGATGTCGGATTCACTGTCGCTGTCTACTTCAATGTTTTGGGGTGAAGTATAGCGGTTCTTGAAACGCTTTTTGGAAAGACGTGTCTCTTGGAAGAATTCTCCTTCATATGTGTCTGGGTTAATGTGAGGTTCATAATCCTCTTCCTTTGGGGGAGATAGTCTAGCACGTGGCGGCACTTCATAAACGACATCCCAACCTTTCATATTTGGATTAGTTTGGCAGGCCCACGGTAGATAGAATACTTGGGTCGCCTGTTGAGCTGTAATATAGACATCAGGAACATCTAAATGGGTGCTTTGGTTGATTTCAACTAGCCCTATATGTTCATGAGTCCTTCTAGTCTCCTTCGGCTGAAACCAATAACATTTGAAGACTACGACATTCGGTGGGTTTTCACCATAGAATAGAAGTTCATAAATTGCTTCAACTCTCCCATAATACTCGGTACCTCCTTCGCCGATAGCAGATACACAACAATTTGTAGACTTTCGGTCGGCCATAGATAGCTCTTTGCCATAGGTACGAAAGCGATACCCGTTGAGGTCGTATTTGTCAAATGAACGGACCTTATAGTTAAAACCATTAGCGACTTGTCTCAATTCGGCGTCATAGACTCTGAATTAGCCTACAAGTTTAATATGAAAGGATTGTTGCATTACGCACAAATTAGCGAATGAAACCGGGATAGCCGCCTACAAATTAGCCTACAAGTCTAATAGAAATTACCGTTTGTTTGAACCAAGAGATGAAACCGGGATAGCCGCCTCCTTGCTTTGCGAGAAGCTCATACTCTTCGACAGAATCCTTTTGGATCACCGCTCCATACGAGAATAAGGCGACGTATCGACTGTATGAAATATCCAGGAATAAGAGCAGTTCAAAGGAAATAGAAGTTGCGAAACTATGTACCGAGAACTTACTCGATGTACGGCCGCACTTCTATCAGGTTGTTGAAGATATACAACGAAATGGTCCGCCATTGTTCGTTATCCAAAGATACTGGATTTGAAACACTGGCTGGTGCGAGATCCCCTTTGAATAGGCTGAGGTTGGATCCACCCTTTTTAGGGTCGTCAGCATTGTACCGAGGCTTCGGATTATGCAAATGACGATTTTTGGCTTCGTAGTGTGCTGTCACGAAGTTTGCCGCCTCCTCAGTGATGAATGCCTCAGCCATCGATGCTTCAATTCTACGTTTATTTTTACATTTTTGTCGAAGCGTCTTCTGCATCCTCTCAGTTGGGTAGCACCAACGATTTTGCACGGGCCCCCCCAATCTTGCGTCGGTCGGGAGATGCAAAATCAAATGTTGCATTGGATTAAAGAAGCCCGGTGGAAAGATCTTCTCTAACTTGCAGATCAACTCCGGCGCCAACTCTTCCATTTCTTCTAGCACGCCAGGCGATAGTTCTTTCGCACAAAGAACACAGAAGAAATAGCTGAGTTCTGCCAGTACTAGCCATTCATCCTCAGGGATGAAGCCACGCAACATCACCGGCATTACCCGCTCAATCCATATGTGCCAATCATGACTCTTGAGACCAAATATCTTCAATTTATCAAGACTAGCTCCCCTCTGTAGATTCGCTGCATACCCATCGGGGAACATCAACTGCATTTTCACCCACAAGATAATTTCCCTCGTAGCTGGCCTTCCAAGATTGAACCATTCCTTTGGCTTCGTCCAGTTCTGCTTTCCTTTCGGTTCTTTCATGTTTTGTAACGGCCTATCACATAGCGCCTCCAGATCGACTCTAGCCTGAGTATTATCCTTTGACTTCCCATCTATGCCGAACAATGTACCAAAAAGTTCCTCGGCGATATTCTTCTCAGTGTGCATCACGTCGATGTTGTGTGGGCAAAGGAGGTCTTTGAAGTAAGGCAGATCCCATAAGCATGTTTTGTGAGTCCAGGCGTGCTTAGAATTATACCCCTTGAAGTACCCTGGACGCTCTGGATCTGGCTGGAGAGCGTTTAACTGATCCAGGGTCTGTTGGCCTGTCAATGCAGGTGGTGCAGAGTTTTTGACAACTCTACCTCTGATGAAGTTCTTCTTGTCTTTCCTGAACTTATGGCGAGGATTCAGGAACTGTCTATGCATGTCGAAGCAAGAAAACTTGCGACCGGCCTGAAGCCAACGAAACTCAAGAGCTCCCTTGCATGTGGGGCACGGGAACCTTCCATGCACACACCAGCCAACGAATAGCGCATACGCCGGCAAGTCATGCGTCGAGTACATGAACCAGACACGCATTATGAAGTTCCGTTTGCTATAGGCATCGTATGTCTTGAATCCATTATCCCAGGCTTCTTGCAATTCGTCCTTAAGCGGTTGCATGTACACATTCATATTTTCCCCCGGATAGTTGTGCCCTGGAATTATCAACGTCAGGAAAATGTTCTTTCTTTGCATAATCTGTCCGGGGGGGGAGATTGAGTGGAAAGACAAATACGGGCCAACAACTGTATTGGGCTGCCGTCATACCAAACACACTGAACCCATCCGTGCTGATGCCGACTCGAGGATGCCTCGGATCTGCCGCTTTGTCACCATGTAATTCATCAAACTTTTTCCACGCAACACCATCCGATGTGTGTACAATCATCAGATTCCCATCTGCATCTAGTTCGGTTCTTTTGCCCGTTTTGTGCCATGTCATCTGTCTGGCCGTCTCTTCGACCATGAAAAGACGTTGAAGTCTTGGTACGATTGGCATATACCGAAGAACACTAACGGGGATTTTGGTCTGTGTCTTCTCACCCATACCGTTGTCTACCACAACATACCTGGAAGACTTGCAAATGGGACAATAGTTCAAGTCCGCATAGTCAAGCCTAAACAAGACACATCCTTTCTCACAGGCATGTAACTTATCATAGGGCATCTTCAGTGCACGGAGGATTTTGTCCGACTGGTACAGTTTTGCAGGCATTACATGGCCTTTGGGTAGAAAGCGTCCAAATACTGTCATCATTGCATCGTAGCATTCTCTGCCCAAGTTGAACTGAGCCTTCAGAGCCATTACTTGTGAGATGGCATCCAACTGACAAAGCTCAGTGTGCTCATGGAGCGGACGTTTTGAAGACTCCAACATTTCATTGAAGGCCTTTGCAGATTCCTCCATCTCCTCGTCCGAATCCCGAGCATCATCAAAGTCTTGCACCATGTTTTCCATCCCGGTACCATGCTCGTCGGTGCGACGACGATCCACCTCAGCCCGGTCACGTTGGGCAGACTCACCATGAAATGTCCACACCGTATAATCGGGCGTAAAACCACTCTTCTGCAGGTGTTTGCCCATTTCAGCCTATGTCCTCTTTTCCCAATTGCCGCACCGTAAACAGGGGCACCAGGTTTTCCTCTGGCCATTTGCAAATGCGGCTCGCACAAACCCCTTGGTTTTTGTGAACCATTCAGTGCTCCATTTGTTCTGACCAGTGTGACCGGTGTACATCCACGCACGATCACTCATCTTGACTTTCAGAGCTACTAGACACACAACAAATATATATATATATATAATTCACCATGTATACATTCATAGACACACAACAAATATATATATATATATAATTCACCATGTATACATTCATCAGTTGATCTACTTTGTCAATTTTATTACGTCCATGCAACCTACACTCTAATAGGTAATGATAGGTCCTAATCCCACCCGAGTATGTTTAGATTGGGTTCATTTTCCCATGCTATGCTCCGGATCCTACGCAAAATGTCGGCAGCACCTCCCCGATGTTCTCCTGATACACGTCTCTGCAATAAACAGAGAGGATGTGTACCCAGAGAACAACAGGGGAGGCACTGACAAAATTTATGCGACGGATCCGGAGCAAAGCATATGGGAAAACGAACCCAATCTAAACATACTCGGGCTGTCCATGGATAGCGTTGGACAATTTGAAAGAATCGAGGTTATAAATATGCAAATGCATGCATATTTATAACTATGACGTTTTCGAACGGGAGACACATATTGGTTACGCATACTGATGATTCAAGACACATATGTAGCTAGCTATCAAGTTTCAGCGGAATAGATCAAATAATTAATGGGGGAGGAGGACATGTCATTTGTGCTCACCCACGAACGAAGCGGCAGAGCTCGTCAAACGCATGGCGAGGTCGTCGAACACCAAACCTCGCAGCGATGAAACAACTGCACATTTAAAACTACCCGATCAACACAATTATATATGATGTTTTTCATAACAAAATCGAAAGATATATGACCTAACTAATAATTCACAAATATATGACCCCGTCGGCTTCTGGAAGGCCAAAGAACACCTTTTCGGGAGGTGTCAGGGGTCGGGGTGTCGTGTCGGTCTCGGGGTGCCGTGTCGGGGTCGGGGTCTCGGGGTAGTGGTGTCGGGTCGGGGTGCCGTGTCGGTGTCGGGGTCGGGGTGTCGGGTCAGGCTCGGGGTCGGGGTGTCGGGGTCGGGGTCGGGGTCGGGGTCGGGGTCTCGGGGTCGGGGTGCCGGGTCGGGGTCGGGGTGCCGTGTCGGTGTCGGGGTCGGGTGTCGGGTCAGGCTCGGGGTCGGGGTCTCGGGGTCGGGGTGTCGGGTCGGGGTGCCGGGTCGTGGTCGGGGTGCCGTGTCGGTGTCGGGGTCGGGGTGTCGGGTCAGGCTCGGGGTCGGGGTCTCGGGTCGGGGTCTCGGGGTCGGGGTGTCGGGTCGGGGTGCCGGGTCGGGGTGTCGGGTCGGGGTGTCGGGTCGGGGTCTAGGGTCGGGGTCTAAGGGTCGGGGTGTCGTGTCGGGGTGCCGGGTCGGGGTCGGGGTGCCGTGTCGGGTCCGGGTTTTTTCCTCTTTTTCCTTTTCTTCTTCTTCCTATTCTTCCTTTTCTTCCTCTTCTTCTTTTTTCTTCTCCTCCTCCTCCTCTTCTTCTTCCTTTCCTTTTTCCTCTTCTTCTTCTCCTCCTCTCCTCTTTTTTCTTCTTCTTCTTCCTCTTCTTCTTTTTTCTTCTCCTCCTCCTCTTCTTCTTCTTCCTTTCCTTTTTCCTCTTCTTCTTCTCCTCCTCTCCTCTTTTTCTCTTCTTCTTCTTCCTCTTCTTCTTTTTTCTTCTCCTCCTCCTCCTCTTCTTCTTCCTTTCCTTTTTCCTCTTCTTCTTCTCCTCCTCTCATCTTTTTCTCTTCTTCTTCTTCTTTCCTCAAACTAAACTAAACCTACAACTAAACCTAAAACTAAAACTAAACCTAAAACTACAACTAAAACTAAATCTAAACTAAAACTAAAACTAAAAAGGAAAAAAACAGGAAAAAAAACAGAAAAATGGGGGGCTCACCTGGGGGGTGGAGGAGGCCGGTGGAGGAGGGGGCGGGGCGGTGGAGGAGGCGGCCTGGGGCGGCGGGGGCCGGGCCCGGACGGTGGGGCGCGGGGCGGCGGGGGGGCGACGGGGCGGTGGGGGCGACGGGGCCCCGGGGCGGCGGCGAGCTGGGGCGGCGGCGGCGCGCGGCGGGCGGCGGCGGGGTGGGAGGAGAGAAACGGCGAGGGAGAGGGAAGAAGTGAGTAACGGGCGGGGGGTACGGGCCGTTAGGTAGTGAGCTCTTTGCCGTCCGCCCCCCTTTGCCGTCCGCTTTTTTGCCTCTTTGCCGTCTGCTAGCGGACGGCAAAGAGGTGGTCCGTTAAGTTTTTCCCAAACGGGCGGGGGGTGTGGGCCACCTCACTCTTTGCCGTCTGCTGGCGGACGGCAAAGAGCTGGCAGATGGCAAAGAGATTCTTTGCCGTCTGCTTTTGGGTAGCTGATGGCAAAGAGCTTCTTTGCCATCAGCTAGCAGACGGCAAAAGAGCTGGCAGATGGCAAATTAGCTGATTCCAGTAGTGGTTGGTCCTAGTAGCGGTCAGAGTTTAGTCCCACCTCGCCAACCGAAGGGCGCTCACACCGGTTTATAAGCCCGTCCCTCTCTGCCTTGTTGAGCTCCTCTCAAAGTGAAAATAGATGACCTTATACAGGGAATTTGACCTAAATTCAGAGTAAATTTCTTTGAATTTCATAGAAATTTATTATGAATTTAGGTTGAATTTTCTCTATAGGCGCATCTATGTTCATTTTTTATAGTAAATAAAATAAATAAACCTTAATAAAATAAATAAAAATAAATAAACCTTAATAAAAAAATAAAAGAAACTATAGTAAATAAAATAAATAAACCTTAATAAAATAAATAAAAATAGCAGCAGTAAAATAAATAAAAATAGCAGCAGTAAAATAAATAAAAATAAAATAAATAAAGTAAAATAAATAAGTAATTAGAAACAAAATGGAATAAAATAAATAAGTTTTTTGTTGTAAGTAGAAATAAAACAAAATAAATAAAGCAAAAGAGAAAACAAAAAACAGGGAAAAAATTATGCCACCTACTGGGCCACCACGGCCTGAATACGACTTGAAACCCATCCATGGGCCAGGATTCAGGCCCGCAGAAGGCCCAGTAGGCCCCACAGGCAAAGAGAATGGTTAGGCCCGAAAGCCTGCAGTTGAGAGGAGCTCGAGAGGGTGGGCGCAGCAGCGCTTATAAACCACTCTCGAGCTCTCTCAACTAGCGAGGTGGGACTAAACTTTGGCGCGGGGCAGCACAAGGCCTTTTGTCCCGGTTGATGCCACCAACCGGGACTAAAGGGGGGCATGCGTACCAGTTCGTGGCAGCAACCGGTCACTAGTTAATCTTTCTCCTCTCGAAACTCGACCTCCGAACTCCATTTTCCCCGAGATTTGTCTAGGTTTAGCGGTCCGTCACGTCCCGTCCCCGTCTTCACCGCTGTCGATCGCCCGCGCCGATCTCGTCGCCAGCACCACCGTGGTGAGCCTCTTGTTCTTATCTTCTTTCTGAAAGAAAAATTTCTTACTTTAGATAGATACTTGTCTAATTTTGTTACTTTTATTATTCCTTCTTATTATATAGTGCGATGGTTTTGGTATCCGCCCCCGTCTGCCCTCGTCCTGTCTATGATTCGGATGTGGTATATATTATCTTTTTATAACTATTTGGTTCATTTATTGTTTATGACAAATATGCCTACCAACGTGACATAGATTTTATTTATCTAGGAGGTGGTTGAACCGGAAATTCCAACCGACCCTATTGTCGAGAGGTTAAATTTAGTTGAAGAAGAAAACAATTACTTGAAGGAAAAAATAAAACAAAATTGAGGAGGAGAAGATGATATTGGAGTTGCATGTTGCGGATGTCGTCGATGATCACAAGATCAAGATGGATGCAATGCGCTTGAAGATTAGAAAGATTAGAAAATATGCCATTCATACCGAGGCTTGGTATCATTATGCCGTTGGATCAATTGTTACCTTGGTTGCGATTATGATCGCATTTGTTTTCGCATTGAAATGTTTTACATAGTTTCAATGTATGGTTTAATTAATTAGATGCTCTGGAGAGCTATATATATGTTGTTAGATGAGAACTATGTATGTACTTTGGTTTTAATGTGATGATGAACTTCTATTAATTTGGTCACTTTATTATCTATTCATGATGTTCTGTAATGGTTTTTGACACACTTAATTATATATAATGCACGCAGATGAACCGACAATGGATGTACGGTGAAAGACACACCTCGGAGTACATTAAGGGCGTGCATGATTTTCTCGAAGTGGCTGCAGCAAACAAGCAGAATGGTTTTATGTGTTGTCCATGCCCTACATGTGGGAATACGAAGTCTTACTCTGACCGGAAAATCCTTCACACCCACCTGCTTTACAAGAGTTTCATGCCACACTGTAATGTTTGGACGAGGCACGGAAAAATAGGGGTTATGATGGAAGACGGCGTAGAAGAAGAGGACGATGACAACTATGTGCCCCCTGAATATGGTGATGCTGCAACGGGGGAAACTGCTGAAGATCAAGAGGAACCAGACGATGTGCCCAATGATGCTGCAAGGGGGGAAGCTGCTGAAGATCAAGAGGAACTAGTGCCCGATGATGATGATCTCCGCCGGGTCATTGTCGATGCAAGGACGCAATGCGAAAGTCAAAAGGAGAAGTTGAAGTTCGATTGCATGTTAGAGGATCACAAAAAAGGGTTGTACCCCAATTGCGAAGATGGCAACACAAAGCTCGGTACCGTACTGGAATTGCTGCAGTGGAAGGCAGAGAATGCTGTGCCTGACAAAGGATTTGAGAAGCTATTGAAAATATTGAAGAAGAAGCTTCCAAAGGATAACGAATTGCCTGACAGTACATACGCAGCAAAGAAGGTCGTATGCCCTCTAGGATTGGAGGTGCAGAAGATACATGCATGCCCTAATGACTGCATCCTCTACCACGGTGCGTACAAGGATCTGAACGCATGCCCGGTATGCGGTGCATTGCGGTATAAGATTAGACGAGATGACCCTGGTGATGTTGACGGCGAGCCCCCCAGGAAGAGGGTTCCTGCGAAGGTGATGTGGTATGCTCCTATAATACCACGGTTGAAATGTCTGTTCAGAAACGAAGAGCATGCCAAGTTGATGCGATGGCACAGTGAGGACCGTAAGAAAGACGGGAAGTTGAGAGCACCCGCTGACGGGTCGCAGTGGAGAAAAAACGAGAGAAAGTACTGGGCTGAGTTTGCAGCTGACCCAAGGAACGTATGGTTTGGTTTAAGCGCGGATGGCATTAATCCTTTCGGGGAGCAGAGCACCAATCACAGCACCTGGCCCGTGACTCTATGTATGTATAACCTTCCTCCTTGGATGTGCATGAAGCGGAAGTTCATTATGATGCCAGTTCTCATCCAAGGCCCTAAGCAACCCGGCAACGACATTGATGTGTACCTAAGACCGTTAGTTGAAGAACTTTTACAGCTGTGGAATGGAAATGGTGTACGTACGTGGGATGAGCACAAACAGGAGGAATTTAACCTGGACGCGTTGCTGTTTGTAACCATCAACGATTGGCCCGCTCTCAGTAACCTTTCAGGACAAACAAACAAGGGATACCACGCATGCACGCACTATTTAGATGACACTGAAAGTATATACCTGGACAAATGCAGGAAGAATGTGTACCTGGGCCATCGTCGATTTCTTCCGACCAACCATCAATGTCGAAAGAAAGGCAAGCATTTCAAAGGGGAGGCAGATCACCGGAAGAAGCCCGCCATGCGTACCGGTGATCACGTACTTGCTATGGTCAATGATTTACATGTAATCTTTGAAAAGGGTCCCGGCGGACTAGCTGTTCCGAATGACGCTGAGGGACACGCACCCATGTGGAAGAAGAAATCTATATTTTGGGACCTACCCTACTGGAAAGAGCTAGAGGTCCGCTCTTCAATCGACGTGATGCACGTGACGAAGAACCTTTGCGTGAACCTGCTAGGCTTCTTAGGCGTGTATGGGAAGACAAAAGATACACCTGAGGCACGGGAGGACCTGCAACGTTTGCACGAAAAAGATGGCATGCCTCCGAAGCAGTATGAAGGTCCTGCCAGCTACGCTCTTACGAAAGAAGAGAAAGAAATCTTCTTTGAATGCCTGCTCAGTATGAAGTTCCCGACTGGCTTCTCGTCGAATATAAAGGGAATAATAAATATGCCAGAGAAAAAGTTTCAGAACCTAAAGTCTCATGACTGCCACGTGATTATGACGCAACTGCTTCCGGTTGCATTGAGGGGGCTTCTACCGGAAAACGTCTGATTAGCCATTGTGAAGCTATGTGCATTCCTCAATGCAATCTCTCAGAAGGTGATCGATCCAGAAATCATACCAAGGCTAAGGAGTGATGTGGCGCAATGTCTTGTCAGTTTCGAGCTGGTGTTCCCACCATCCTTCTTCAATATCATGACGCACGTCCTAGTTCATCTATTCGACGAGATTGTCATTCTGGGGCCCGTATTTCTACACAATATGTTCCCCTTTGAGAGGTCCATGGGAGTCCTAAAGAAATATGTCCGTAACCGCGCTAGGTTAGAAGGAAGCATCTCCATGGGCCATCAAACAGAGGATGTCATTGGGTTTTGTGTTGACTTCATTCCTGGCCTTAAGAAGATAGGTCTCCCTAAATCGCGGTATGAGGGGAGACTGACTGGAAAAGGCACGCTTGGAGGGGACTCAATAATATGCAGGGACGGATATTCTTGGTCTCAAGCACACTACACAGTTCTACAGAACTCTACCTTGGTGACCCCGTATGTCGATGAACACAAGAACAGTCTGCGCTCCAAACACCCGGAGCAGTGTGACGACTGGATTACATGTGAACACATCAGGACTTTCAGCAGTTGGTTGGAAACACGTATCAGAGGTGACAGCACTGTTTGTGATGAGTTGTACTCGTTGTCCAGGGGACCATCTTCGACTGTATTGACTTACAAAGGATACGAGATAAATGGGAATACATTTTACACGGTCGCCCAAGATCAAAAGAGCACCAACCAAAACAGTGGTGTCCGCTTTGATGCAGCAACCGAGAGGGGAAATGACACATATTATGGTTACATAATGGACATATGGGAACTTGACTACGGACATGATTTTAAGGTCCCTTTGTTTAAGCAAAAATAATTTTCATAAAGAACTTTTTTTTAGAAACTTTAATAGCAAAAAGAATTATCATAAAGTAAAATAAATAAGTAATTAGAAACAAAATAAAATAAAATAAATAAGTTTTTTGTTGTAAGTAGAAACAAAACAAAATAAATAAAGCAAAAAAGAAAACAAAAAAACATGCAAAAAATTAAAATTATGCCACCTATTGGGCCACCACGGCCTGAATACGACTAGAAACCCATCCATGGGCCAGGATTCAGGCCCGCAGAAGGCCCAGAAGACCCACAGGCATGTACACAGAGGTTAGGCCCGTAAGCCTGCTTTAGAGAGTAGCTCGACAGCTCAGGCGCACCGCACCTTATAAACAGGTGCGGCTCTCTCTCAGCTAGCGAGGTGGGACTAAACTCCCACCACCACACCGCTGTGCAAGGCCATTGGTCCCGGTTGGTGGCACGAACCGGGACCAATGCCACCCTTTGGTCCCGGTTCGTGGCACCAACCGGGACCAATGCCCCCCTTTAGTCCCGGTTGGTGCCACGAACCAGGACCAATGCTCTCAGTATATAAGAAAGCACATAGCGTTTTTCAGATTCATCTCTGCATCAGTTCCCCCGCCCCGACGATGCCGCCAGGCTGCCCGAGCTCGCACCGTCGACTCCGTCGCCGTCCTCTGCTGCCTCGTCGACGCGCAGCCGCACCTTCCCCGAGCACGCCGCCGGCGGCCCGCCCCGACGACGCCGCGCGCCCCTGCCTCGACCACGTCGTCGTCGCCCCAGCTGCCCCGACCACGCCGCCGTCGCCTCTACCTCGCCCTGCCCCGACCACGCCGCCGTCGCCTCTGCCCCTGCCCCGACCACGCCGCCGTCGCCTCTGCCCCTGCCCCGACGCGCCGCCGTCGCCTTGGTCAGGGCCGGCACTACCCCCTTCCTCCCTGTTTTTTCTGCACATATATATGATGTTTTTTTCCTGATTATATGTATATGTATGAGTATATGTATGTGTGTATATCTATTTATATGTCCTTTTTAGATCTTTTTTTTTGCATTTTTATAAAAATGTATATATGTGTATATATATGTTCATGTATATATGCAAAAGATAGATTTTTAGAAAAGTTAGGATTTTTTTCTGTTCATAGATTTTTTGGTGATATTAATTATTGTAGAATATGCAAATGTTTGTATATTCATATGAACAATGCATTAGGCAAAACCTTTACTTTTTTCGAAATTTTCTATTTGGACATTTTTTTTATGAATGAGAGGAAAAAGGAAAATAAGAAGAGGAAGAAAGGAGAAGAAGAGGAGAAATAAATAAGAAGAGGAAAAAAGAAGAAAAAGAAGAGGAGAAGAAGAAAGGAATAGAAGAGAAGAAGAAAAAATAGAAAAAATTCTATTTTTTCTTCTTCTCTCCTCTATTCCTTTCTTCTTCTCCTCTTTTTTTCTTCTTTTTTTTCTTCGATCTTCTCCTCTATTCCTTTCTTCTTCTCCTCTTTTTTTTCTTCTTCGTTTTCTTATGTTTTATCGGGTCTGTCGTCGTCGATATACCCCTCTCCCGATAACTTCAACACGAGGGGGGGTCGATATACCCCCTCCCCGATAATATTATTTTCCCATGTACGTATGTCGTCGTTGTCGATATAACCCCCTCCCGATAACTTCAACACGTGGGGGGGGGGGGGTCGATATACCCCCTCCCCGATAACATTATTTTCCCATGTATGTATGTCGTCGTTGTCGATATATATAACTCCCTCCCAGATAACTTCGACATGATGGACGGTCGATATTTATACCCCCTCTCGACTGTGATAACTTATACCACGGGAGCACCCCCCGGCCCTCTCGCTCGACCAAAACTCTCGAGGACACCCAAACCCTAGAAAAAAACGATGTCGGTCTCCTACCCCCTCCCGCCGCGCCCCTACCCTTGAAGTGTTGCCGAGGCCACCCCAAACCCGGAATAAGCTAGGTCTACGTTTGCACTAATGTATCCACCTGCTGTCATGTTTGTGTAATAATTGCCATGTTGTAATATTTGCAGAAACAATGGAGTACGGACGAGACGAGCAAGCAGAAGAGGTGTTGGGGGACATAATCTTAGCCGGAGGTGATATCTTGTCGTATCTTAACGACAATGATGGTCTGGAAGAACAGGGTGAAGAAGCAGGCTACGGTGATCGAAGAGTGGAGGACGAAAGACATGATTATGATGGCTCCGGTGACCCAATGCTGGTGCAAGAAGGAGCCCGTGGTGACGGCTCCGGTGACCGAACAGAGTCCGGCCAGGTAAATATATTAGTTAAGCCTGTGCTGACTAGCTAATTGATGCATTCATTCTTTTGGTATGTACACATATTAATTTAACTCGTCTTTCTTCTTTTTTCTAGCCCTCCAGATCGAGCACAACTTTGGTAAAGAGACGAGGCCCGAAGAGAAAGTTGCGCTCGGATGAAAGGTTTGAGATCACAGCAATCGCGCGCGACGGCCAACCGATTGAACCCATCCGGACAAAGGATGCATTTGCCAATGGTATAAGCCTAAGAAGGAAGACCCTGAGGTGTCTTATGTCAATGATATGCAGAAAGATGATCTTTGGACTGAGCTGAAGGCAAATTTCACCCTACCGCCAAAGGAGGATCCGGAGAAGCCAGTTAAAGAGCAATTGATCAAGTCTCATGCTCTTAAGAAGATGGCAGACCTATTCAGGAGGTGGAAGAATGAGCTGAAAACGTTTGTCGACAAAGAAGAGACCAGAATTCATCGTCCGGTATGAGAAGATCAGAGATCACTGGCCCGCATTTGTGGCCCACAAGACATCGGAAAAGAGTAAGAAGATGTCAGCGACAAACAAGAAGAATGCTGCGAAGAAGAAGCTTCACCATCGCACGGGGTCAGGTGGCTACCTCAAAGCCCGGCCTAAGTGGGCCAAGGCTGAGAATGATCTGCTTGAAAAAGGGATCGAACCACAGACAATGAACTGGACAGACCATTGCCGGACTTGGTTCTTCAGCGCTGGCGGAACCTTGGACCCTGTATCAGGGAGGTGCGTTTAGACGAACGAGCTTTTGAGAATACCAGTCAAGAAGATTCAGCAATATATCGATGCAGCGCAGGAAGGGACGTTTGTTCCAGACAGAGAGAACGACGAGCTCACAATGGCCTCAGGAATCCTGAGCACCCTGGACGGACACGAGGCACGCCAGGCTCCGTTCCGTGGAAGGCTGGTTTTCCGGACGCAGGAGGTTACAAAAGCCAGGAGAGGAGGAAAAAAATGGAGCAGACCCAAATTCAGAAGCTGCACGAAAGGGTTCAAGCGCTAGAGGAACGAGACGGCAATCGACATGCCGAAACTACCACCGAAGCTACCCCACCATCTCAGCGGAGAAGCAGCGTGGCTTCCACCGAGCTGCTTCAGCCGGAGCATGTCTTGACGGTTCCGTCTAGCTACCCCGTGGATGCTATCACGGAGTCTCAACATTGCCACCTTATGGCGCAATGGCAGAACTTCAAAGTCAAGGCGGCTGTTGGCTCTGTTTTACCTCCTGAACCCGGCGCAACCTACCACTTCCGGCCAATTCCAGAAGGATATGCTAGGGTGATGGTGGATGAAATAACGGAGGGATTTGAGGACCTCCAGCTTGACCACCCTACCGGTGAAGGGGAGACTCGGCTGGGTTTAGCTTTGAAGACTCCGTGCCTATGGCAGAAGGAGCTCATTAACCTTCCGAACTGGACGCCTCCGGCGAGTAAGGGCACTCCGCCGCCGCCTCCTCCTCCGGCGAGTGATCAGGGCACTCAGCCTCCTTCTTCGGCGCGTGGCGGCACTCCGCCTCCTCCTCCGCCTCCTCCTCCGGCGAGTGATCTGGGCACTCAGCCTCCTTCTCCGGTGCGTGGCGGCACTCCGCCTCCTTCTCCGCCTGCGCCGGCGTGCCAGAGCACCCAGCCTCCTCCTTCTCCGCCTCGTCAGCAAGGGCGGAAGAGACTCGCCGCCGCTGCGGCTGCTCCGGCGCGTCATAGTCCTTCTCCTCCGCCTCGTAAGCAAGGAAAGAAGACAGCCGCAGCCGCTCCATCTGCTCTGCCGATGTCTAGCAGTACAGCTGCCAGAGGCGGGAGGCAATACAGATTCGGTCCTTCTCTGAAGACTCCAGAGAAGTTACCATACGAGAGGACCGAGGAGGAGAACGCGAAGATCGTGCGAGCCGAAGTGAAGAACTTCTTTGAAGGGGTGAAAGGAAAGAAACATCCACCTCCGGAGGAGAAGGTAGATCCGGTGAAAGCGAAGCGCACTCTGGATGCCTTGACAAAACCACCAAAGTCTCCGCCGAAAGGCAACTATGAGCGCATTATTGCAAAGACATTTGTCGAAGCGGAGCGGTCGGGAAGTACTGTCAGTGATCAAAGGTTAAAAGAACGACGAGCTGGGAGAAAAATTGCCTAGCTCGGCGAACAAGCGAACCAATCGTGCCCCCCGCTCAAGGTGTCTAAAGACATCGTCGCTAATGATCCGAGGATGGTGGCCGGTTATAGCAATCTTGGAGATTACCTGCCCGACGATGTACATTATGAAATCATGGAGGTGGACGAACACAAATACCATTACGGGAAGCCTCTCGTCAAAGATGAAAGATCTCTAACAACGATGATGCGAAGATTACATGATTGGTACATGAAAACCTGCAGAGAGTCTGATGGGATGAATACTTTGACGCTGAGAGTTAAACCGGAGCATGACCTCGTTGGAATTGAACTGCTGAATGTTCCATTTGAGGAGTTCTTCCAGTTTTTCAATCAAAAGGCCCTCGATAAATCAACGATCACTTGCTACTGTCTGTAAGTAGTACTACTTCTGTCATTAAGTCTCTCTATATAGGTCAGCTCTTTCATTGCATGTATTTATAATTATCCTCACTATATTATGCAGATTGAAGATCGCCGAATTGAAGAAAAGACAAATCGGTGATATTGGGTTCATTAACACAAATCTCATAGATGCATATACGGTTGAAAAACATGCCAATGAAGCCGAGGCCAACTTGCTACGATCGTTGGTATTAAATCAAAACAAAGATATAATACTCTTTCCTTACAACTTCAAGTGAGTGTTACTGTCTTGTGCATATTCGGTTTCCCTTATTAGTCCAGGTTATGGCAATGTAATTGATGACTTATGCATGCATGCGCAGCTTCCACTATATTCTCCTAGAGATTAAGCTTGAGCAGGGAGTAGAAACCGTCTTAGACTCGAGACGAAAAGATCCCCAGGACTATGCGGACATGACTCAAATGCTCGAGAAGTAAGTTAAATCGATCATTATCCACCATATCAGCAACTTTGTTCATTTCCTGATATCAAGTAATTGTTTTCTTTGTCTGGCAGGGTTTGGAGAAAATTCACCACAAAAGCTCCGGGACTGCCGAAGAAGCTGCAATTTAGACACCCGAAAGTAAGTACTATAGTAGCATGTTCCGCACATCTCCTAGTGATTCAAGCGCTAGTTTCATCAATACCATTTAGCATGCTTGCTTATCAGTTAGATTGACCTCTATTTCTTGTAAAGTGGTTGTCGCAGGAACAAGGGAATGATTTCTGTGGATACTACGTTTGCGAGTCTATCCGCCACACGACCTGTGAGCGGGGCTACTCTGACGAACAATATGAAGTGTGTAAGCAATAATATTCACAATTTTATTTTATTACCATCATTTGTGTCGAGTTTCATTTATTCATATATATATGTATTGACCCCCTTCTTCAAATTAGATGTTTTGGACGCGGGATAAACTCCTAGCACTAGATCGTATGCGAGCAATTCAAGAGGAATTGGCGGCATTCTTCCTTGACCACGTGATCGCTGAAAACGGAGAATACTATGTGGACCCTGTGCTCTTACAGTTTAGTTAGGAGATTATATTGTAAGAGATAATTATTGTATATATGTAGCCGGTAGTGTCAGATAGATATACGAGAACTTTTTGTTCGACCAATCTCTCGGAGAGGTGGTCAATATCACTTCTCTCTGTATGCATATGTTCATGACGATCTTCTGTTTCCTTCATTTGCTTACTAGCTAGCGTGTCTAGTCCTCTCCATACGTATATAGTACGTAGCGTCGACCAAGCACGGAGATAAGAGAGGACACTTCTCTCTATTAATTAGCTAGCTAACACAATATATGAAACACCTAAATTAACCACCCAAAACCCCCCCAATGCATGGATGCCTATTGGTCCCGGTTGGTGAGACCAACCGGGACAAAAGGCCCTGCCTATTGGTCCCGGTTGGTGGCACCAACCGGGACCAAAGGCCCCCCTGCCTGGGCTGGCAGCAGCGGCCACGTGGAGGACCTTCTGTCCCGGTTCGTGTAAGAACCGGGACTAAAGGGTTAGGGCTTTAGTAACGACCCTTTAGTCCCGGTTCGAAAACCGGGACAAAAGGCCCTTACCAACCGGGGTAAAAGCCCCTTTTTCTACTAGTGGTTGCAACTGCCTTTTGTTACCATACTACCTGCAACTTGCTGAGACCTCAAAATTTGGAAGCTGGTGAAAAGAATATCAAAACAGCAGTTTTTTATTGCTATTTCATGATATGGTCTTATCATATGAAGGTAGCTGAAAAGGATGTCCCGCGTCAGTTGTAATTGGAAATTTCTTTGTGATGTCTGTTTTCAGGTTTAGCATGCTACAAATTATCTTGTGCTGATTGTAAGCAAACAATGCTTACATCAATTCTTCATCCTAGCTTGGTGCTGGAATATAAATTGTAGGTTCCCACATTTGTTGTCCAGTTTTTGAATGTTGTCTCATCCTGCTGTTTATTCACTCATCGTGCTCATTTATATTGGTATATTAGTGGGAAGAAAAAAATGTTTCTGTTAAATTCCTTCAAGATAACCATACTCACCTTCACATATACTGTTTTCTGAAAATAATTGAATCATGTACTGAACTTGAAATAATTATGTTCGTGTTTGTGTTTCAACCGGAAGCAAAATTCATTTCTGTTAATTCAATGCAAGGTAACCAGACTCACCTTTGCATATGTATTTTAGTTGAAACAAAATTGAACCATATCTACTGGGTACCGACAAGGGCATCTATTGGATCCTTCTGTTACTTTATTCAGTTTCTGTTGGCTGTGTTTCTCAGGAAAATTAATTTATATTGCTTCTCTGTCCAGATTGAGTTGAGCATATATCTACCTACCTCAGCCGGTGAGGTCTCTCTTCCTGCGCTGTATGACACATATTGGTTTCTTTTCCTAGGCTCGTACTTTATCATGTGTGAGTACCATTGCTGCATGTGCCTAATTGTTTATGTTGCTGAAAGCACACACACTCAGACTATGGTGTTGATAGATTGAAGATTCTAAAAGCGCATTGATTCAGAATTAACAAATTTAGGTCTTCCATATGGAAGTATGTATTATGTTGTTGTTGCCAAGATCTATCATTATAATTATTTATCCTTTTCTAGAAAATAAGTTCCCATGGCTATATGCGTTATCACTTCACAGGCCAACAGAATTATGTGTGGTTTCATGGACTCATTACCTTATTGATGGCTTTGTAGGCACCACGCAGAGCCTGAAGAGATGTAGGCCAGTGTGCCACCTCGCTCGCCGTCCAAAGTCACCGTTGAGCTACTTTCTTTGCTTCAGACGGTTCTTGTGTCACTACAGGTTTGTGATTCGTATCTGTCACCCATTGAAGTTTAGCTTTGTGTTCTTGGGTTATTATTTCTTCTCTTATATAATATCTCTTCAAATTTAAGAGGAGCTTGGTCTATTTTGTGTGATGGATTTTCCTTATTAGTAATGCCTTATGAGGATCATAAGAAGATTTGTCTTTGATGGCCTTTCTTTACAAGTAATGTTCTTGGGTTATTTGTCTCTAAGGTTCTATGGTGCATGCAATCTATCTATAAGGAGAGATTATTTCATTAGCCTCGCGTTCTTTTTTACTAAAATAGCAGGGCATTTTGAACTTGCAGTTCTAGGTTGCTTAGATCAAGGTTCTTTTTTTTTACTGAAATAGTAGGGTACGAAAATAAAATAAATAGCATGGTATTCTAACCTGAAGTTCTAGGTTGTGCATAGTGAAAAAATATTTAGTGTAACCAGCTCGTTCATGAGAACATTTAAATAGCTTTATCTATGTGATAGACATTTATTTTATTGAATATGCTTAGTGCATTGTTTCCGAGATTTTGCTACTAAACTGTATTTAGAAATAAATCATGCATTACTAATTCCGTAGTTGAATGGTTAATGGGCTCACTACAGGTTAATTCTACTTTTGTTTCATTGATATTTTATTTATCTTCAGGCACTACCAATATACTACACTATTACTACCACTATCTGGCAAACTTCACGAGTGATTACAAATTGAAGGTTATTACCCGGCAAGCAAATCCACCTCTGCATGTATGCTTGGTAGCTCATTCTGAAGTGACTTGCAATCTTTGCTTACTGAATTCTTGGTGTTAATTCTACTTCTGTTTGAGCATTCTGTGTTTTATTTGAAGCTTTGAATTAATGCAGCATTAGCTTTACTAATAAAAATTTGTTTGTCGGGTGCAGTTTGAACAAGCTTGCAACTAAAGTGTAAAATAAATTACCTACACAAAAGAAGGGTTAAATAAGGATGAAGGTTCACGTATTTGGGTTGCTGATACGTTGAAACTTCTGTTTTTAAGGGATTGTTGTTACTTCCCTTCCAATTTTAAGCTGGCAGTTTCTTATTTTTGCTTTCGTCTAAATATTGGGCTGCCTAGCAAATCAACTCTTTTGTACTCAACAATTTTGAGTTTAACCGTTAAATATGAATATAGTTTAGAAATAGTTTTTTAACTTGGACTATTGGTTTCGTTTCCTTCAGCCTTCGTTTGTGCTCCAATGGCAAATAGGCACATGGGGCGTGCCACCGCGCCGTAAATTTCGGTGGCCACTAAGGGCACTTTCGACATTTCACTTACCCCTATGCAACGTGCCTTCCTTCGATTCGTTGCTCTATCCCCAATCGATGAGACGCTGAGGGCTGCGGTTGCCAGCCCTACTGCTCCCCCTCGCATCTCTAATCTCTCGAGCGCCACCGCCAGCCACCCCAGCCCCCTCCCCTCCCGTCGGCCACCATCCCGCCCCTCTTCTTCTCTTTCCCGTCGGCTTCCTCTTGCCCCTCCCTGCCAGTCTTCCTTCTCTTGCATCTTCCGAAGGGTTGCAGGAGGAGTGGCGGGCCTCTTCTTGCCCTGCCGTAGTTCGTAAGGTGTTGTCCCTTTCGTTTCCGTCTGCCTTTCCAGATTAAGATGTGTGATGTCTCCTGATTCCATCAGTGCAGCAGGCAGCTAGAAAGGGGGGCATGACAGCATCCGGCGACTCCCAACCCTCGTGAGCTCGGACCCTCACCGCCTTCTTTGCTTCTCGGCCCCTCTCATGTTCCTCATTCACTACTAGGAAAAACCTTACCAGTAGCGCTGGCAGACGCGCTACTGCTACGGCGCTACAACTATTTTTTAGCAGTAGCGCTTGTTTGTCCCAGTGCTACTGGTAACTGAAGCTAGCAATAGCGCTCTTCCCTCCCGCGCTACTGATACTTATCTGCAGCGCGTGCAGCCAGCCAGGGAAACTGTTATTTGAGTGCTGCTGGTAAACTTTACCCCCACGCCACTGCTAACTTTTGTAGTTTTTTTTCATGTGTTTTTGCTTTGTACACATTTAAGCAGATCCAGCATTTATACAATAACATGCATATTCATTGAAAAGCAAGTGAGTCATTGATGAGCCAAAGTTAGTAGAAGTCTCGACATGTCTCAAGTATCTCATCATCATCAATCATGGTCGAACACATGTCTCGAAATAGCGTTACAAGTTATTAGAAGTTCCGAATACATGCAACTACATGGTCACATACTCATGTTTCATCATCTATGTAGACTATGATATGACCGCATAGAAGATAAGAGCGATCGCGATGAGCAAAAGCGGTATTATGTAGTAGTTTCTGTGGTGCTGGTTCTGAATCCCCTGTTGC
The DNA here is from genome assembly GCF_018294505.1 of Triticum aestivum. Classification (NCBI taxonomy): domain Eukaryota; kingdom Viridiplantae; phylum Streptophyta; class Magnoliopsida; order Poales; family Poaceae; genus Triticum; species Triticum aestivum. The sequence goes on along the minus strand of NC_057802.1, from coordinate 19,125,925 downwards.
GTTATGAATCTCAAGTAACTAGCTTCGGCTTCCGCATTGGTATCAAACCCTTTCTCGCTTCCGCCCGAGAAGCGGTACACTTGGGCCTGACACTCTGGCCACTCATCGTACACCCCTGGAACATGCCCTACATACACGGCATACCACTTCCTCGCCATCGTTGATCTATATACCTGTCAGAGATGCACATATATATATCATGAAGCTAATTCAACGAAACAGTTATGAAACAGAAGCAACATATATAGTAAACATAGTTAACAAATTTCATCATACCGAAACTAATTAACTAGAGCGCGGCACCATTTACATCTAATAGTTTCGTCGTACTGAGACATGCGAAGTTTCGTTGTACAGAAAGTAACAAGTAACTAAACAGACACATTGTTTTTAAGCAGTGCACTCTTCCCATCTGTCCATATCCGGCAGGGTGGACCAAAGCTTAGTGAAAGGCGTCATGTCCTGACGTTGTAGGGCAATGCGGGTTCGGACATCAGCTCGTGATATTGGGCTGTCGTATAACATCCCATTCTCTTCGAGGACATCTTTCATGATGATGGACGCAATTTCCTGCTGGATCCAGTAGAAATCATTTCGAAATTGATTATCCGGCACGACTCCAAAGGCTTCGGCCCATCTCTGGATATGGGTATCGGATGAATACTTCATGCAAAGTGATTGAACACCCCTTATGTACTCCATCATTAGATGGATGACGTAGAATCCATCATTCTCACTTCTTGCCAGTTGCTGGATGCAACAGAAGTTAGTCTTGTGGCCGAAACACAGCCCGGCCTTATTTGTTTTTTTTGCCATGGATGTAGCCACCCCGCATGCTGAAGCCCAGCATAGCTCTTTCCAGAACATACTTTATGTGTGTGTAATCTTTCTTCTGTATGTTCTTCTACGGGTCCAAATATAGAGCGCGGGAGTAACGCCGGTAAAGAACGATGAGAGCGGCACGACTACACCCCCTGCTGCGAAAATACATGATCAAGCAGTTAGCCTCCATGCGTGCAAAGTAATTATTGAAATGTGCGAAAGGATGTATGTGTTATAGTGGCTATCCGCAGATGACTTACCCAGGATGATAAGGTAGGAGAATCGTTTCTTTGTCCTTATTGCTGACCAAGAATTCTTCGATGTACTCACTCGCATATTGACGGTTGGCTTCGTTGATTGACAAGAAGCCCTCATGCATGTAGTATGGGTCCGCGACCGCAAGACCGGTGACTTTCTCTCTCCTGACGATGTAGTTCATGTGCAGCGCATACAGGCGGACGAACGTATAATCGAGTGTCCTCATTTGAAACATCTGGGAGATGTAATCAAATCACAGGAAGAAGAGGTCCGCGGGGCATGTGTGGACGTACAACTTGCAACTGCTCGGCACATGAACCTTATAGAGTGGGTATCCTGGATCATACGAGGCGACGAGGCTTCTCTCTGTCGAAAGCACATGGTCATGGAGTCTCCTGAGATCCCTTGTTATGGAAGCTAGTGCATTCGCCGGTACCATTGGCTCTCCCGCGACATGGATTAATGGCGCATGTTTCATCGGTACACTGTCAACCTTGGTCGAATGTGGCTGGCTGCTAGAACCCTTGGCAGCTTTATTGGATTCTCTCGCCGCCTGTCTCTTCCTCTGCTTCTTCTTGGTGGGCTCGGGTGCTGGTGGGTCTGTCAGACCCTCCCTGAGAAACACCCCTAGTGTGGTCGGGCTTAGCATTGGATGACTCTGGCTAATTAGTTGAGCTTGGGTGGAACCGGCATCTGGAGGTGTTCCCTGCGAAGATTGCATGAACAAAGACTTCTTGCACTCCCAAGGACGTTCCGGCTCTGGTACATGCATCTCAGATTCATATGGTTGACTCATTGTTACTTCGTTCTCAAAGGAGGTTTGAGATACTAGAGAGGGTCATCGGCCTCCTCCATGTCATGATCCATATCCTCTTCCATGGGGCAGATGGCATCATCCACCGGAACGGTTGGCCCTCCTTCCTCATGTCTCTCGATCTTAGCAAGCAGCACAGAGGATGGTTGTACTTGTGTAGCTGGTGTTTGATAATCCCCAAGTGCAGGGAATCATCGTAGCAATTTCCAAAGCTGGAAGTCATAAGTATGGAGTGTCGAACCCACAAGGAGCTAAAGGTAAGATCAATACTCTCTCAACTCCTATCTTCCACTGATTCGACTCTACGTACACCGAACGTTTGCTTCCAACTAGAAACGAGAAATAAAACTACGTTGTGGGTATTAAGAGAATAATTTTGCATGGTATCGGAGAGCTAAAATATAAAAGTAGGTGTTGTTATCATAAAGTTAGAATATATTACTAAATATTATAGATAGCGAGTGTGGAATAATGATGGATCGGTGTGCGGAATTGTCCTAGGCAATTGTTAACAAGATCGGTAATCACTATTGCAATTTCATATGAGGGAGAGGCATAAGCTAACATACTTTCTCATCTTGGATCATATGCACTTCTGATTGGAACTCTAGCAAGCATCCGCAACTACTAAAGATTATTAAGGTAAAACCCAACCATAGCATTAAAGCATCAAGTCCCCTTTATCCCATACGTCGTGACCCACTTATCCGTGTTTATGCTTCTGTCACTCAAGCAAAGCAGACAATAAGTAAACCATGGACATATTGCAACACCCTATAGCGGGAATCCGTCACCCTTGCGCGACACGGAGGGCACCATAGGACAGCGCCAAAATAAAACATACAACTTCATACCAATCTAGATCATCAATCAACCCAAAGACAAAGGATATCTACTCAAAACATCATAGGATGGCAAGACATCATTGGATCATAATATGTGGCATAAAGCACCATGTTCAAGTAGGGATTACAGCGGGGTGCGGGAGAGTGGACCGCATAAAAGAAATGAGGATGGTGATGATGATGGTGATGTTGATGAAGACGATCACCGCGGCGATGATTCCCCTCCCGATGGCACGCCGGCGCCACCGAGAGAGAGGAGGAGAGGTTCTCCCCCTTGTACTTCCTCCTCCATGGCTCCCCCCTGGATGGGGAGAGGTTCTCCCTCTGGTCCTTGGCCTTCATGGCGATGATGGCCCCTCCGGGATCCTCCTCCATGGCCTCCGGTGATGATGGCCCCCTCCGGCAGGGTCCCGAAGAGGGCCTAGATTGATTTCTCGAGGCTAGAGAGGCTTGCGGCGGCGGAACTTCCGATCTAGGTTCTGTTCTGGGGTTTTCTTGATTTATAGGAGGAGTTGGTGTTGATTTCACGTCAGGGGGGGCCTCGGGGAGTCCATAAGGCAGGGGGGCGCGCCCCCCACTCTCGTGGGGCCCACGGGACTCCCCTCCGGTAGATTTTTGTTCCAGTATTTTTCATATTTTCCAGAAAAAATCTCCGTTGATTTTCATCGCATTCCGAGAACTTTTATTTCTGCACAAAGACAACACCATGGTAGTCCTGCTGAAAACAGAGTCAGTCCGGGTTAGTTCTAACCAAATCATATAAAACTATTGTAAACATGGCATGAATACTTCATAAATTATAGATATGTTGGAGACGTATCAGCATTCCCAAGCTTAATCCCTGCTCGCCCTCGAGTAGGTAAATGATAAACGAAATAATTTATGAAGTGTGAATGCTAGCAAGTGCACAAGTTTGATCAATGATAATTTCAATCACCTTTTCTAGCATCATTATATGTCATAACAGTAGCTGATCTCATAAAACTTTTCATGATCAAGTAACAAGCTATTCACATGTTAAAGTATAGATCATAAATTTTTTTGAAACTAACAAACTATATTCTCATTCATCAAACAATTGCAATTCATCTTATTTTCAGGAAGGTTCTATGTCAGAGCTTTGATTTAGCAAACTCCACATACTCAACTATCATTTATTCTTTCACAATTGACTCATGTGATATTTATGGGTTCAAAGTTTTAATCGGACACAGAGAAATATAGGGGCTTATAGTTTCGCCTCCCAACCTTTTACCTCAAGGGTAATGTCAACAATAATAATTTATGAAAACCTACATCCAAGTGGATATATATATCTGGATCACTCCAACACAAGGTGCTTGCCTAAGGAAAAAGTGTAAAAATAAAGGTGAAAATCACCATGACTCTTGTATAAGGGTAGAAGGTAAAAGTAAAGATAGGCCCTTCGGAGAGGGAAGCAGAGGTTGTCATGCGATTTTAAGGTTGGATGCACAAAATCTTAATGCAAAAGAACGTCACTTTATATTGCCTCTTGTAATAGAGACCTTTATTATGCAGTCCATCGCTTTTATTTCTTTCCTATCACAAGTTCGTATAAAGCTTATTTTCTTCGCACTAATAGATCATACATATTTAGAGAGCAATTTTTATTACATGCACCGATGACAACTTACTTGAAGGATCTTACTCAATCCATAGGTAGTTATGGTGGACTCTCATGGCAAAACTGGTTTAAGGGATGTTTGGAAGCACAAGTAGTATTTCTTTCTTCAATATTCTTTCATGAATTGAGCTAGTCGCTTTCTTTCCCACCTTCAGGCGCTGGCATGCACACAGACATCACCGATTCGCCTAGAGCTAGTCGCTAGAGCCAGACGCGAGTCCACATCGTGGCATGGGCTCATCGCTGAACAATCCAATCCATCCAAGGTACTGTATATTATACTATTCTCTAATCCCTAATCCCTACACGTTTAGTACTAAATTAAGTAATTACTCCTTTGCATACATCGTGCATAGCTGTCCTTTGATGCCATTATTTATTTGTTTCCAACATGGTGGAAGAAGATACAATATGTAGATGAGTTGATACATCAGAGAGGCGCTCTTGATAAAATTATCAAGAGTAATATGCTTCGTTGAGTCCAGATGGTGAATTGGCGATTTTGTGGAGGATGAGGATCAAATTGATGGGAATTTTGAATCCTAACAAGAGGAAAATGTGAGTAATGTTGACATCAATTTAGGTGATAAAAATGTAAGTGGCACTGATAGTAGAATTATTTCAACAGCTAGTTTTGATGAACATCCAATTGTGCTTTTTTGGTTGTGAATTAAAGATTATAAATTCACTTCGTCATATGGTGTACTATGTGATTTTCAAGCATGTGACCAAAGTCATCTTTTATCCTAATGCCTCTATTGCTTATCATCTTATTTACAGCCATATAACTGCCGCAATGGCTAAAAGAAGCTTTGCAAAGATATAATTATTGAAGAACTATTTGAGGCAATGACTCGAGAGAGCTTAAATGGTTTGGCAAAGTTATTCATTCAGAAAAAATATTGGATTAGATTGACGTGGACCCCATCATAAGTAACTTTGCATGGAGAATTGATTTTTTTAAAGGTAACATGTATAATTATTCAAATATATATTGTTTTTGATGCATTTAAGTGTTTATCGTAACATTTGATATATGCATATATCCATTATTATTACTATATTTTTTATACTAAGGGCCCCTAGTTTTGGTTTCGCCCCGGGCCCCCAAAACCTTAGGACCGGCCCTGTCGTCACTCCGACCGGTGAACAGGAATCTTGCGTGCAACCTAGTTAGGAGCAACTTCTTCAAACGTTCATTCTTCCGTATTTTCGTGGTGTTGATATTAGCGGTATCCCGTAGGATGCATGCTAGTTGGTTGCCGTAACACGCTGCCACTTCCCGCGGCTCTGTTAGCTATAGCGTGTCCTGGCAAAACACGCTATAGCTAAGTTAGCTATTGCGCTACCCACCTCAAACAGCACTACTGCTAACTTTTTCTTTTTCTTTTTATTTCATTTCATTTTCCACAAACTTCCTTCCTTTTTCTTTTTCTTTTTCTTTCATTTGATTTTCCACAACTTATTCCTTCCTTTTTCTTTTTCTTTCATTTGCACTTATCTTTTTCTTATCTTTCATTTGCATTTGTACAAGTTTGTATAGCAGGGGTATATATAGCTCTAGCTAGCTAGGGTTTAATTTGGTATGTCGTTGGAGCAATACCACCATTTACCCTCCGGATAATAATTTGTATAATATATATTTCATGATTTGACCGCTAACGGCGGTATACAAAATAGATACACACAAAATTTGTGGATTATTTTTTCAGCTTGGGCGACGATGATGCTTCAGGCTGATCTTCTTCTCTCTTTTGTTCGTTGTCAAATAATTGAGCCCATGGTCGTGACTTTTCCTTTTCCAGGGATTATGATCTTTGGTAGGTAATGTAGTCTTCATTCTTCTTTTGACGTATGTTTCGTCGTCATCAGCATCATCTTCCCTCATGGGATCACCGTACTTGTCGTAGTGTTCCTCGTTGGCGTCTCCATCCATTCCAACAATGCTCCTTTTGCCTGTTCTCATGACAACACGGCTGGGATTGCTCGGGTCGGTTATGAAGAAACATTGTGTCACATGTTTAGCATGTACCCATGGCTCATTTTTGGCCGTGGCGTTGACGGTACCGCTATCGGAGTCGGGTAAACACATGGTAGTGGAATGTCGATTTTCTCTTTGTACGTTCTTAGCCCATCTGACACGAAACATCGTCGCGCTATGCAATCCAGAGTAGTTAAGCTCCCATATCTCTTCGACCCTTCCGTAATATCTTTCAATTACGTTCCCGGTCACGGCTTCCATCGTCACCCCTGAGTTTTGGTTATCACTGTTCATATCTTTGTCCTCCATGTAGAACGTATATCCATTGATATCGTATGCTTGATAAGTCGCGAGGTTGGTCGACGGGCCATGTGCTAAGGCGTATATGAGCATTCCGTCCAAACAGCCCTCTTCCGAGGGATTAGCCAGAACTCGCTCTTTGAACCAACGCAAGAAAGCGGAGTTGTGCTCTCTAATAACTTCAGCGTCCGTCCTGTGCACCCCATGGTCACGGTACTTCTTTGCGATGGTCTCTTTGTGCAGTGTCACGAAATCTTCTATCACATCTAGGTGTTGTAGCACTACTATGTTTGCCTTGTCAAGGTAGTTTTGTCGGCCTGATTGTAACACATTCACATCCCTATAACCGTTGCTGTGTGTCCTTCGCTTTCGAGCCTTCCACAGTGCTTGTTGACGGGAAAACTAACAATAGGGTCTCCGGTGCCTGCTAGATAACTCTCACAGAAAGATATGCACTCTTTGGTCAGATATCCCTGGGCTATGCTTCCATCTGCACGGGACATATTATGAACGAATCCTTTGATGACCCCATTCATCCTCTCGAACGGCATCATGCTATGCAGGAATGTCGGACCTAGGTCAATGATATCGTCCACGATGTGGACACATAGATGTTGGGGAACGTAGTAATTAAAAAATTTCCTACGATCACGCAAGATCTATCTAGGAGAAGCATAACAATGAGACGGGAGAGTGTGTCCACGTACCCTCGTAGACCGAAAGCAGAAGCGTTATGTAACGCGGTTGATGTAGTCGAACGTCTTCACGATCCAACCGATCCAACTACCGAACGTATGGCACCTCCGCGTTCAGCACATGTTCAGCATGATGACGTCCCTTGATCTCTTGATCTAGTAGAGGGTTGAGGTAGAGTTCCGTCAGCATGACGGCATGGCGATGGTGTTGCTGATGTGATCCGCGCAGGGCTTCGCCTAAGCACTACGACAATATGAGCGAGGTGGTAAACTGTGGAGGGGGCACCGCACACGGCTAAGAAACAACTGTTGTGCCTTTGGGGTGCCCCCCGCCCCGTATATAAAGGGGGGGAGGAGGAGGCCGGCGGCCAAGGAGGGCGCGCCAAGGGGGGGTCCTACTTGGACTCCCAGTCCAAGTAGGATTCGGCCCCCCCCCCTCCTTCCTTCCAACGTAGGGGGAAAGGGGAAAGAGGTGGAGAGGGAGAAGGAAAGGGGTGCCGCGCCCCCCACACTACTAGGAAAAGGGCTATAGATAATATGGACACTAATGGCGCACCAGACATGCGGTGCGCCACTACTATATAGCAGTGGCGCACCATGTGTTGGTGCGCCATTAGTGTGATAGACACTAATGGCGCACCACAACCATGGTGCGCCACTACTAACAATTTTTTTTCAAAAAATACTAATGGCGCACCAGTCACCCCGTGCGCCAGTACTATCATTTTTTTTGCAAAACTACTAATGGCACACCGCCAGCTGGTGCGCCATTAGTAACCAGGGTTACTAATGGCGCATTTGTGGGTGGTGCGCCATTAGTAACCTGGGACCAGCTAGATATTTTGGACAGCCACCTACACACTCACTTTCCCCACTTCATTCTCTCCACCTCCTCCTCCAAGCTTGTCTCGGCTGCCTCCTCCTCCTCACCTCATTTGCACCATAGATTCATCCAAATTAAGTGGTTAAATTACCTTTTTTTTGATAGGTAAGTAAGGGGAAAGCTTTCTTTATGTTGTAGATCTACTTTTTTCTCCCTCCAACAACGTGCACATGCACTTTTTATGGCCTAGCTAGATCTATGTATGTTTGTGGTGTTGCATATGCTTGTGGTGTCGCATATATGTTTGTGTTTGCAGGTACCGGTATTTGAAATGCGATAGTTGCCAATATTTTGCCGGAATGTTGATTCATTTCCGTTTCGGCGAGAATTTTGGCACTATGCATTCTTTTTGGTCCTATTTTTAGGCAAAGTCATGCCAATTTTTTTTCTTGGTTCTAAAATATCGTTTTGCTCTACCCCGCAGGCAACCATGGTCTGCACGATGACCGAAGGCATCGTGAATAGGTTTTTGAGCTCCGCAAAGGCCGAGATGCTTCAAAAGAACGAGACGGAGATAAGATGTCCGTGTCGAAGATGCAAGCTGAGGAGCCTTATGGACCCGGATTCCGTACAGGTGCGGGACCACCTGCTCTTGCGTGGTTTGATGGATGGCTATCGGTGGCAAGGTGATGAAGATGATTATGAAGTCGTCCATGGGGGCCGGGCAAGAAATGAGGAAGGGCAGCAAGACAACCGTGGCGAGGGCGGGTGAGAAGACGAAGAATCTCCAGGACATGATCACGAAGTAGATGCAGTACAAAGTCATCATGTAGAAGATGCGGGACATGATGATGAGGAAGATGCCGGAGCAGACGAAGGGCATGATCATGAAGATGAAGATGCCGGAGCAGACGACGATGGACCATCGATGGGCTGGGTGTAGGACCCTCATATTGAAGAGCTGCTTCTCAAGCAGACGGATAACGCAAGAGCTGCCGCCCGAGAGAAAGCCAAGCTGGATCAACTGGAGAAAGACGCAGTTACTCCATTGTATGAAGGATGCAGGCCCGAGGATACCCGCCTGAAAGTAACGCTCATGGCTCTGGAGATGAAGGCAAAACACAAAATGACCGACGCATGCTTCGACGAGAACATGTCATTCTGGCACGAACGTCTTCCCAAGGGGAAAAAGTGCCCGACCAGTTTCGAGGAGGCGAAGAAAATCGTGTGTCCTCTGGATTTACCGCACGTGAAATACCATGTGTGCATGAACAATTGCATCATTTATCGGGACGAGCACGCGGAGTCTACCATATGTCCGGTGTGCGGCATCACTCGATACAAGAAGAGGAAGAAAGCTCCTCGAAAAGTGGTGTGGTACTTTCCGATCACTCCTCGTCTGCAGCGGTATTTCGTGGACCCTAAGGTAGCAAAGCTCCTGCGTTGGCACGCGGATAGGGAGGAGAAGAAGCGGGAAGATGACGCAAATGATCCGGAGATAAATAATAAAGACAAGATGCTGAGTCACCCTAAGGATGGGAGCCAGTGGCAAGCGTTGAACTTCGAACACCCAGAATTTGGGAATGGTCCAAGGAACATCGTGCTGGCGCGAGCACCGATGGAGTCAATCCGTTTGGCAGCCAGAGAAGCACACATAGCACCTGTCCTGTGTTTGTGTGGATGTACAACCTTCCCCCTGGTTGTGCCTGAAGAGGAAGTACATTCACATGAGTATGCTAATTGAAGGGCCGAAACAACCAGGGAACGACATCAATCTGTATCTGGGGCTGCTGAAAGAGGAGCTAGACACGCTGTGGAAAACGCCAGCCAATACGTGGGACGCCGCAGAGAAAGAATATTTCCCTATGAGAGCCGCACTGCTCACGACGGTGCAGGACTATCTCGGTTACGGATATGTCGCGGGGCAGGTGGTCCACGGATTTTCTTGATGCGTTAGGTGCATGGATGACACAACGTATCGCCAGCTAGATAGAGATCCCGGGTCTTCGAAAACCGTGTTCATGGGACATCGAAGGTGGCTTCGCGATGATGACTCATGGAGGAAACGCAAGGATCTGTTCGATGGTGAAACTGAAACCCGAAGACGCCCGCGTATGAGGAGCGGCGAGGAAATAGACGAGCTGTTGAAAAATTGGAAATATTGCCCACTGCCGGGAAAGAAGCAAAAGGCGCCAGAGCCGGGAAAGAAGCGAAAGGCGCCAGAGCCGCTGCTGAAGGTATGGAAAATGAGGTCTGTTTTCTGGGACTTGCCGTACTGGAAGATCCACCGTGTGCCTCACAGCCTTGATGTCATGCATATCACGAAGAACGTGTGCGAGAGTCTGCTTGGTACCCTGCTCAACATGCCAGAGAGGACCAAAGATGGGCCAAAAGCAAGGGCAGACTTGAAATCAATGGGCATCAGGGAGGAGCTTCACGCTAATGATGATGATGATGAGGCGAAGCAGGACACGGAAAGTCGTCGCAAAGGCAAAAAGGCCAAGAAGACCGGAAATGACTTCCCTCCCGCGTGCTTCACTCTAAGTAAGGAGGAGATCGATCAGTTTTTCACCTGCCTCGTAGGAGTAAAACTTCCTTACAGTTACGCGGGGAAGATAAGCAGATACCTAGACTCGGTGAAGCAGAAGTTCAGCGGGATGAAGTCTCACGATTGTCACGTGCTGATGACGCGGATACTTCCAGTTGCAATCCGTGGGATCATGGACGCGCACGTTCGTGAAACGCTATTTGGCCTATGCAACTTTTTCGATGTCATCTCTCGGAAGTCGGTTAGCGTGAGGAAACTCAGAAGGCTACAGGAAGAGATAGCGGTGATACTATGCGAGCTTGAGATGTACTTCCCGCCCGCATTCTTCGACGTTATGGTGCATCTGCTGGTCCATATCGTGGAGGATATCATCCAACTCGGGCCGACGTTCCTGCACAGCATGATGTCGTTCGAAAGGATGAATGGTGTCATCAAAGGATACGTTCGCAACATGTCACGTCCAGAGGGAAGCATAGCCAGGGGCTTTCTGACCGAAGAGTGCATCTCCTATTGCACGAATTATCTAGGCATCGAGAACCCCGTTGGTCTGCCCGTCAACAGGCACCTCGGCAGGCTCGCTGGATGGGGTCACCGTGAGGGTCGCCGCGAAATGCATGTCGACTTCGAGGGTCGACTCGCCGACTTTGAAAGAGCAAACCTAGTCGCGCTACAACACATAGACGTGGTCGATCCTTGGGTGGTAGAGCACAAAACCTTTATTGAGAAGACGTACAATGACCGAGGCCAACAGAGGACGGACGGAGATATAATCAAAGAGCACAACTCATGTTTCACGCGTTGGTTCAAGCAGAAGCTTCTGTCGTACCCTTTACATGAGGATTCTTCCGCAGAAGAACAACTCATATTCGCCTTGTCACAGGGCGCCGAGCACAACCTGATGACGTATGAGGCGTACGATATCAACGGCTACACATTCTACACCGAGGGAAAGGACATGAAGAGCGATGGTTATCAGAACTCCGGGGTAACGATGGAATCCTACACCGGTAACGACAAGGACAGATACTACGGAAGGATCGAGGAGATCTGGGAGCTGAGCTACGCTGGAGAGAAGGTCCCGATGTTCCGTGTCAGATGGGCCAAGAGCGTCCTAAAAGAAGACCGGTATTTCACCACCATGGTTATACCCGAAGCCAAATCCAAGACCGCGGGCGCAAACGTCACCGCGAAAAATGAAGCCATGGGTACTGGCTTCCCAAGGTGGACCAATGCTTCTTCATTACCGACCCGTCAAAGCCCAGTCGTGTTGTCGTGAGGAGAGGCAAAAGGAAGATCATCGGAATGGATGGAGTCGCCAATGAGCAAGACTTCGACAAGTACGGCGACCCGAAGATGGAACATGACGACGACGATGAAGTACCAGCATACACCACAAGAAGAAGCAGGACCACCCTACCTAAAGGACGTCCGTTCAAGAGAAGAACTCCATTTACGAAAAATAAGGGCAAGAAGATTGTGAACAGATAGCTAGGTAAGATCGATTGTATTTAAATTGTAGCCTTCATTTCTCGATTGTATTTCGACATATTGAAATGATATTTCTTCTGTTCTAGTGTCCTCATGAATATTTATTTATGTTTATTATGGTATTGAATTTCTAACTCACAAAAAGTATTGAATTTGTTAATATTGAATATTCATGAGGACACTCGATCTCGATCCCTCTCCATCTCGATCGCTATCCCCCCTCGCCAGATCCCCCGCACCCTCCCCCGCTCCACCGCCGACGACGACCCCCCGCACCCTCCCCCCGCTCCACCGCCGCCGAGCACCCCCCGCACCCTCCCCCGCTCCACCGCCGCCGACGACCCCCCGCACCCTCCCCCGCTCCACCGCCGCCGATGACCCCCCGCACCCTCCCCTGTCTCCTCGCTTGGTTCCCCTGAACGGAATCGGCTGAGCGCACCACCCACTGCCGAGGGGGTGAAAGGCAACAAAAAATCCTTAAAAAATTACTAATGGCGCACCGCTAGGGGGTGCGCCATTGCTATCCAAAAAAAGATTACTAATGGCGCACCTCTATGGGATGCGCCATTGCTGTACAAAAAAAAGATTACAAATGGCGCACCGCCAGGGGGTGCGCCATTGCGATCAAAAAAATATTACTAATGGCGCACCGCTCGGGGGTGCGCCATTGCTAACCCCCCCCCCCCCCCCCCCCCACACACACAAAAATCCCCAGTCCCTTTCTATCTTCCCCATCTCTCACCCGCCCACTGCCCCGACCCGTACTGCGCCGCCGCAACCCCCGCCGCCTCCCCCGCTCCGACGACCACCGCGGCCGCTCCGACGAGCAGGGCCAGCGCTAGGGTTCCAGCGCCGCCGCCGGATCAACGCCCCACCTCCGCAAGGAGAGGAGGAGCCCCGCCGCCGCCACCGAGGGGAAGAGGCCACCGCCGCCACCGAGGGGAGGAGCCCCGCCGCCACCGAGAGGAGGAACCTCGCCGCCAGGTCTTCAACGCCCCACCGCCGCGAAAACATCGACGTCCTCCTCCGCCGGTTCGAGGTGATTCCTACCCTCTTCAATTTGATGGTTCAATTCCATTACTACTGGGTTCAAAGGCCTTTTTTGGGTTTGGGGACCGTGGTGACACTGCAGGTTTAGTAGATTCACGGGTCTTGGATCAATCTCCATGGAGCCGCTAGATTGATTTATTCGGAGGATTTGCTTTGTTTTCTGATTAATGTGCTTATGTACATTTTAATAAATTGTTTACTTAGGACAGACCTTTCTAAAAACTTTAGAGTTTAAGCTGCGAATTGTGACTTGTTTGTCGCTCTGAAACAACCAAAATACAAGGGAACAATTTTGCCATGGTACTCTGTTTTTTCTCTCTGTAAACAAATACAGTAAATAAAATAAATCTGTTTTTACATTATGCTTATATTAGTATTTTTTTAAAGAAACTGGATGCTTATATTAGTTGTGAAAGACATTCAGATGAGTGGACTTGCTCGTGTGTGGCAGAAGTTCTATTTTTGGCACTTGTTTTGTTTCGACCTGTTAACTAGTGCTGAAATCAATAAAGATTCAGAAACAAAGGTAGGCCCTTGTTGGTTGGCCACTAGAAGGTGATTATCATCATACCGTAAACCTTGGTATTTTCATGATTTTGTGCAGTATGCTCATTAGCTTAAATCATAGTTCCACTCATGTTGCCTACTTGTATGTTGTCTCCTTGCTTAAGCACAATTGTGGTTGCAGAACTTATTTTACAATCTGCTGCAAAAATATATAAAATAAAACAGCCACGGAAGTAGGAATGTTTTTGTTAAACATAATGCTAATAGGCAAATATTTGATAGACAAATGGCATTATCATAGACTCATAATCCACAAAAGACAGCAGCACTGCATTGCATCCTCTTTTATTCTTTCTTTTGATTGTTGTGGTTGCTCAACAAGTTATCTCTCATTTAGAGTAGATGGAGCTTCTTTCTTTTTCATCTTGTTTAATAAGTGGCTAATCATTTGCTATCACTTGGCAAAAAATGAAAAGAAAGGAAAGAAACGTTGTTTGTAGGCAATGTGATGTGATTTCAATGTGATGTTGACAGTAGTTAATTAAACCTGCTGCTGCTGTTATGCCTGTATTCACTGCTGCTGCTGTTGTACTTGTGATGATGTTGTACTTGTGATGATGCTACTTGTGATCTTCTGAAATGACCCATTGGCAACTTCATTACGCGGGGAAAATGATTTTGCAGGTACCCTGAGAGGCCCTTGAGTTTGCCGGGATGTCGATTAACTTCCGTTCCGGCAAATTCGGGTACTCCATATGTCCTATTTTCAGCAAAGGTCATGCTGAAATTTTCTGTGAATTTAGCATGACTTTGCTAAAAAATAGGACATATGGGGTACTTGCGACTAATGCATGGGCCGAGGTATCTTAGTACTTAATTAAGTAGGATCAATTGCCCCTTTATTCTTGCTGCATTAAACCATAGGTGGCAATAGAGCCAAGTGATTAGGCCCAACTTAGAATTCTCCTTCCCTTTTCTTGATAGGGTATATTATTAGAAGATACCCATATATATCAGTCAACCTAGGGTGCCTCGGCATCGATAAACCCTAAATGATGAAAACTTAACTTAGCATTTAGGGTGCCTCAGCGTCGGCAAACCCTAAATTATAAAACCTTGGCTTTTAGGGTGCCTCGGTGTCGATAAAAACCTAAATGATGAAAGCTTAGGCTTTTAGGGTGCCTCGGCGTCGACAAACCCTAAATGAAAAAAGCTTAGCTTTTAGGATGCCTCGGTGTCGACAAACCCTAAATGATGAGGCCATGATCTTGTTACTTGACAATAACCAACTTTTTGACCAAACTTTTTTCCTATTTAGAGCGAAACATGGCCCACAACGATGAGGCCGGCGGTTCGGGCGGCAAGGCATTCTGGGAGCTGTCCCAGGAGATGGAGGAAGAACCTCACCGCTATGAGGACGCCGCGGAAGACACCGATCCTGACTACACAACCCCTAGTGGCGTCGGGGATGACACCACTGATAGTGCCGCCGAGGATGCCACCACTGATGATGGCAGCGCACGCACAGATGGCAGCCAACCGAAGAGGCAACGGAAGGACCGGCGCCCGAACGTGCTCGGCACCGTCAAGGAGGAATTTACTGAAGTGAACTCCGACGGGCATCCAATGGCGCCCAAAGAATTAGTCAAGGGGTACTCGGTTCAGCTCGGGTGCATTCTCCGGAGCACCGTCTCGATCAACACCGAGAACCTAAGGCATAAGGACCGAGGGAATTTGCGCAACCTCCTCTTCACGAAGCTGCACGAACGATACAAGTTCCCCGCTGACTTTGCAAACACACGCCTCTCAGGGAATAAAGTGAACAGTGCCGCCCTCACGAAGATGAGCACGACCCTGTCTACTTGGAGAAGCGCGGTGAAGAGAATGATTGACAAAGGTGACAGTTATGAGAAGATCAAGGCAAAAAATCCTTCGATCAGCGAAGATGACTACAAGGAGTTCAAGATCAAGTGCGAGAGCAGCGCAACCGTGGAATCAAGTCAGTGGGGGAAAGAAATGCGGGACTTGAACTTAGGGGTCCACCACCTCGGTCCCGGCAGTTACAGAGTAGCGGAGCCTATATGGGACAAGGAGGACGCGGAGCATGCCGAGCAAGGCCTACAGCCCCGCTTCGAGAAATACCGTGACAAGCAGACCAGGAACTATGTCAGGGCCCGGTACAAGGAGGACCCGGTAACAAAGGAGCTTACCATGGATCCGAAGACCAAGGCGCTTGAGCGTGTTCTGGTAAGGAATACACCCCCGCGTAATTAGCTCCATATGGTTGCATTCTAATTAATGAAGCCAAATTTCTAAATGGTTCACATTCCTTCCGCAGGAGACTGAAAGCAATAGCGCGGGGTCGTCTCAGAGCTTCCCTTGGGACAGCACTCTAAATATGGCGTTGAATGTAATGAAACACAAGGATAAGCTCAGTAAGCCGTCGTCAGCTGGTTGTGTGGCCAGCAAAGGCTTGTCCACAAAATGGTCGTCATACTATAACGCTGGTGGGCGAAAGGAGAAAAAGACCAGCTCGGAAAGCCAGTCGCGCGAGGTTCAAGAACTCGAGGCACAAGTGGCGCGGATTCCGGAGATTGTCCAAGAGCAAGTGCAACAACAACTGGGAACGACGCTCACCGCCATTGTGCCTACCTTGATTCAGGGGCTGCAGACATGGATTGCAGGCGGCCAACAGGGGCCGCCCCCGGTTCCCAGCTTCACGGCCAGCAACTCGCACAACGCACAGGCGGCGCCATTGGTGTCTCCGGCGCCGGCACGGGCATTGGAGCTTAATGCACCCGGGTGTACGCCGGCCGGCACCTCGGCAGCAAGCGGCCCCTCCATCAGTTGCACGCCCGCCATTGGCGGTGCCTCGACATTAGCCGAGCTCGACACTATCACGGTAACTAAGCCTCTCGGCCGATGACTTCATCTCCTTGTCTTTGACTGGGCATCCCTGACGCCCTACATGTTTTCGCAGGGCGCCGCCGACGTTCCATGCACTCTCCTGCACTTCGTGGGCAGCGAGTTGATCGATGTCGCCAAGGGCAGAATCGTTCAACCGGGCAACCCCGTGTTCCACGGTAATCCGATGCCACCCACCGTGTATAGGGTTGAACTGGTTCGGGTGCTGCCAGGCTGCGACGAGTTATTACCTCCGATTTGACCCGCTGGGGCCGACGAAGATGATGTGATGACCCTCAGCGCCTGCGTAAGCTGGCCCCTGCTTTGGCCGAAGAGCCAGATTCGTTTGGCGGCGGGGGACACCACCCCACAGACAACACTGCCAGTCGTGCCGGCGCCAAGCCATGGCAAGACCGCCGCAACGCTACCAGACATGCCGGACATCCCTATGGCACAGGATCCGGACATGCATATGGCACAGGATCCGGACGACGACGACAACGACGACGGTACATTTACCAAGGTCGATAAGTACTTTGCCGAACATGGGTACGGTGACGAATTCTTCGGGCCTCCTTCTCAAGAACCCAACCCTGAAAAGACGACCGCGATCTAGCTGGTACCGCGGAGAAACCCAATTGCAACAGGCGTCGTCTGGCGTTCAGTTCTCAGGAGACGCCTCCAGCTGCCGCCTTCACCGAGCCTCAGATAGCCGAGGTGCGAAATATTATCAGCCCCAACACACTCAAGAAGGCGGTCTCTGAGCAGAACTCGATCCCATTACAGCAGATGAAGAAGAAGGGACGGAAACGAAAGAATAACAAGGGCGGTGCGAGCCAGCCGGCACCGAGTACGATCCGTGCTCAGGACGGGCCACCTTCACCTAAGGATATCTCGAGGAGGGTGCATGTGGCGGGTAGGGCGATGCTACCGACTAATCTGCTCAATGCTGCAACCGGTGCTATGCGGAGTCTGCATGACAGTGTTCTTTCTTTGGAGAAGCGGCGTCTCTCCGAGAATGATGTGGCATACCCGGTTTTCGTGGCCAAGGTGCCAGAGGGCAAGGGCTTTATGGATAGCGCCATCGGGGGTACGATCGTCCTGCGGTTTGATGACATCTTCGCTATGTTTAACCTTCATCCGCTGCACTACACCTTCGTTCGGCTATTTTCGCTGAGTATGGAGATGCGGATCATTAGAGACAAGACCCCGGACATCGTGATAGTCGACCCCTTCTACATGCGTGCCAAGATCTTGGGCGGCGCTGGGGACCGGCAAGTCGCGAGTTCACACCTCGAAGGCGTCATTCTGGCAAACCCAGATAAGGATAACTTCCTCGTGCCTTACTTTCCCGAGTAAGTCATCCCCTCACCGCCCCGTAACATATGATTTCTTAGATTTCGATCGTTCTTTTTTTCTAACATTCCGTGTTTTGTGCAGTGACACACATTGCACACTCATCCTCTTAAGCCCGAAATATTCCATGGCCACGTATTTCGACCCGGACCGTCAGTCGAAGAAAGACTACACAAATATCAAGAAAGTTCTTGATGATGCTCTCCCGGCTACGCCAGATCTGGAGGCACCTTCAGCAGGCCAATTCGTAGGTACGGCAAGCACGTGTTCACCCACAATACGACGTTCCCCTGCGTCAAGCAGCCGCCTGACGGTTAGAAGGATGCCTACTGCGCCCTCCATCACATGCGGGCGATCGTACGGGACCATAATCACCTTCTGCTACCAAATAATCTCAAAGATTGGGCCACACGCTTGTCGGCAATCCAGGACGCGGACATCAGACAAGAATTCTTTCGCATCCAGTCGGAGTTTGCGGAAATCATCCATCAAGATGTCCTTCGTACCTCGGGGCAGTTCTACCTCAGATCTCAACCGTCCAAGAGTGAGATAGAAACAATGCTACAAATGCAGGCTGACAACACCCGCGATTTCATGACCATCACGAAAGACGGCGGCTTGATCCACCCTCCGGTCCCTGAGTCGAGTCGAAAGTAGTGATGCTATGTAGTTCTGAAATGTCGATTGGCTCATGTTGTAATATTAAACTTTAATGAACTTGTATGTCTCTTTGGTTTGGACAGTCTTTCAACTTATATGTAATCGATGCTATTTATTAGTAGGACCATGAATCGTGCTATTAATGTGTTGCTTTTCTCTTCCGATCCTTTTGTTGCATACTTATATATTGCTTATGTATTGTCTGTGAATTGCTACTAACGTTTTGTTTGGCTAGTGCATATATAGAGATGCCGTCGTATGTCGTGTACAAGGGTAAGGTTCCCGGAGTCTACGACAACTGGGAGGAGTGTCGGAGACAGGTTCACCGTTTCAGCGGTAACAGTTACAAAGGGTACACCACTAGGGCGGAGGCGCAAGTTAGATACGCGCGCTATCTAGCGGGAGAGAGGAGGGAGCGTTGGAGGAACCGGATGAAGACCAGTTTCATCGCGATTATGCTCATCGTGATGACCACAGCTCTCTTCATGTGATGGTAGCTTAGATGATCGATATCGACTTGTAATGTGAAGACAAACTCGCCACTCGCGGTCTCGAGACTTGTAATGTTCTAACTTTGTTCGGTATTTTAAATTCGGAGACTAATATGATGAATTGTATTCGGAGACTAATCTTCTATTGTATTCGATAAATCTGTTGTTTATATGTTGTGCTGTCTATATTCTGTGCAGTAATATGTTTTGTAACCTGTGCAAATATCAGAAAAGAAAAAAAATCCCTAATATTCATACTAGTGGCGCACCACCCAGCACTTTAGTGGCGCACTGCAAAATGCACACTAGTGGCGCATCATCAACAAGTGCACCATTAGTAAGCCAGAGCACATGGGTAAATATGGCCCCCTGGGAGGCATACTAATGGCGCACCGTATGATATACTAATGGCGCACTCCCTGGTGCGCCATTAGTATCTGTTATATTAATGGCGCACCAGGGGTGCGCCATTAGTATTAATTACTAATGGCGTGATGCTAGTGGCGCACCTGTAGTGCGCCATTAGTAGCTAAAACAGGTGCGCCACTAGCAGGCCTTTTCCTAGTAGTGCCACCCCTTGTCCAATTCGGATTAGGCCTGGGGGGGCACCTCCTCCTTTGGGTGCCTCCTCCTCTTCACCATGGCCCATGAGGCCCATTAACTTTCCCGGGGTGTTCCGGTAGCCTCCCGGTACTCCGATAAATCCCCGAACCTTATCGGAACCATTCCGGTGTCTGTATATAACCTTCCAATATATCAATATTTACCTCTCGACCATTTCGAGACTCCTCGTCATGTTCGTGTTCTCATCCGGGACTCTGAACAATCTTCGGTCACCAAAACACATAATTCATAATACAAATCGTCATCGAACATTAAGCGTGCGGACCCTACGGGTTCGAGAACTATGTAGACATGAATGAGACACATCTTCGGTCAATAACCAATAGCGGAACCTGGATGCTCATATTGGCTCCTACATAATCTACGAAGATCTTTATCGGTCAAACCGCATAACAACATACGTTATTCCCTTTGTCATCGGTATGTTACTTGCCCGAGATTCGATCATCGGGCTCATCATACCTAGTTCAATCTTGTTATCGGCAAGTCTCTTTACTCGTTCCGTAATACATCATCCCGCAACTAACTCATTAGTCACATTGCTTGCAAGACTTATAGTGAGAGCATTACCGAGAGGGCCCAGAGATACCTCTCCGATACACGGAGTGACAAATCCTAATCTTGATCTATGCCAACTCAACAAACACCTTTGGAGACACCTGTAGAGCATCTTTATAATTACCTAGTTATGTTCTGATGTTTGACAGCACACAAAGTGTTCCTCCGGTATTCGGGAGTTGCATAATCTCATGGTTAGAGGAATATGTATAAGTCATGAAGAAAGCAATAGCAATAAAACTAAACGATCATTATGCTAAGGTAACGGATGGGTCTTGTCCATCACATCATTCTCTAATGATGTGATCCCGTTCATCAAATGACAACACATGTCTATGGTTAGGAAACTTAACCATCTTTGATTAACGAACTAGTCAAGTAGAGGCATACTAGGGACACTCTGTTTGTCTATGTATTCACGCATGTACTATGTTTCCGATTAATACAATTCTAGCATGAATAATAAACATTTATCATGATATAAGGAAATATAAATAACAACTTTATTATTGCCTCTAGGGCATATTTCCTTCAATAGATGCACCATGACATCAAAGAACGCTGGTAGGAAGTACATCTCTAGCTCATTCAGTATGACAACGATCTCTTCCTGCAGCCTATGGAGTTGCTTCACACTGATCGACTTTCGAGAGATAGCATCAGAAAAGTGGCATAGGTCAGTAAGCGACTCACGCACGTGTGTGTCCATAATCCCTCTAAGTGCAACCGGGAGTAATTGCGTCATCATCACATGACAGTCGTGAGACTTCATCCCACTGAACCTTTTTTTCTTATTGTCCAGATATCTGCTTATCTTCCCATAGTATTCGGAACTAACTTTGATTCCGGCAAGGCACTTGAACAATTGATTGACCTCCTTCAGATCTAAGGTGAAGCAAGAGGGGGGGGCAATATTGTTCTTCCTTCTTGTTTACTTTTTTGCCCCTATCTTCCGTCTCCGTCTCCGTCTTGGTCTCCTCTAACGACTTTTTTCTGGGCATTTGTAGATCTTTTCTGATATTCAAAAATTCCAAGTCTTCTCTTTCCTTCGGCCCATCCTTTGTCCTCTCCGGCATGTTCATCAATGTTCTAAGCAAACTCTCGAGGATATTTTTTGTGATATGCATTTGATCATGGCTATGAGGCATGTCGAGTTTGGTCCAGTATTCCAAGTCCCAGAAAACAGATCCCGTCTTCCATACCTTCAGCAGCGGCTCCGACGCCTTTTTCTTCGCCTTTCCTAGCGAGGGGCACTCTTCCCAGTTCTTCAATAACTCATATATTTTTGCACCGCTACACTTACGTGGAGGACCTCGATGCTCAGCCTTACCATTGAATAGATCTCCACACTTTCTACATGGGTCATCCTTCCCGAGCCATCTTCGATGCCCCATGTACACGATTTTTAAAGACCCACCATCTTTTGATAGCTACTGAGAAATTGTATCATCCATGCACCTGGTGCATCCGCAATATCCGTGGCACACCTGGCCGGAGAGATAGCCGTAACCGAGATAGTCCTGCACCGTCGTGATCAGCGCGGCTCTCATATATTTAAATCATTTCTATACGGTTGATTTCACTAAATTGGAAAAATATATTTCACTTAGCTTAATAGAATGATTTCTATCATTTAAAAAAATATTTCACTCATTTCAAAAAGTGATTTCACTCATTTTAACAAACACGTTTCACTCATTCAAAAGACTGGTTTCACTCATTCCAAAAAGTATGTTTCGTTGTGTTCAAAAAACAGATTCCGCTCATTCAAAAAACTTATTTTACTCGTTTCAAAAGTTGGATATAACTTATTTCAAAATGGTTGATTTCAGTAATTCAACAAAATGATTTCACTCAATTTAACAGACATATTTCATTAATTCCAAAATACAGATTTCACTCATTTCAGAAAATGGATTGCACTCGTTTCAAAAGGTGGATTCCACTTGCTTCAAAAACAGATTTCACTGATCAATATATATTGAAATGAGGATATGATTGAAATAACAAAACTCAAACTAGACGAAATATATTCAAGATTGGCCTTGTTTTAAAGATCTGTACGCCAAAAGTTCAAATATATAAATAGTTTCAAAATTAAATTTTTGGTTTAAAAGATATAAATGATTTAAATTAGCAAAGGTAAAATAAAAATGTGGATTTGTTGTGTAAGAGAGGAGAGAGACTGCACATGTACTTTTGCTGCCATGCATGTGTCCTACAGTACGTGAGAGAGAGGAGCATGCATGCATCTGATCAAATGGCGGCCCATGTAATAATTTTGATGGGGTTTATTCACTGTATTTTGTCAGGTATAGATGTTGTATAGCAGAAACTAAAAATAAATGTGTGGCAGCTGCACGAATCTTCACGCACCCAATGGATGATGGATTATTAACCGGTACATCCCGGTTCCGGTAAAAAGAGCTTTGCGGGCAGACCTGGCTATTTCCATCTAGCTAGCCATGCATGCTTCTTAATAGTACTCCAACATCAGGACCGCATGATCCCCGGAACCACTCCTCAACGCCGGTCCTCCGCCACCCCGGCCAACCCTGTAGGGCCCCGCGCTGAGCTTTTTCTCCGGCAAATCCTCACACCACCGCCCCACCACTGCCGTCCGCCACAGCCCCCACCTTGAACCCTAACATAGATACTAGGGTGATGACGGCGAGCACCCTTCCTTCGGTAAAGGTCCTCTATAGGTCGAGCTATATGGAACCTCTTATCTTCAGCCCTTCAACATTGCTTTGAGATCCGTACTCTCCAAATAACTTGCAACAAGAAGATTTCTCTTTTTTGTTTCTCTCAAATGAAAGAACATATGGACTTCAAACTTTGCAGATCAAACAAACTTTACAACTTCAATGTGTGACAAAACTTTCAGATTTTTTGGACCAACATAAATATACAAAATGAGGATATGTTTGATTAAGAAATATATTTTAGCATTTCAAATGCATGAAAAAATCTGAAATTATTTCCCACGTAGTAATTAGAATATTTTGTTGTCCTGCAAAGTTTGAAGTTTATACGTTGTTTCGTTTGAGAGAAGCAAAAATGACAAATGTGCCTGCACGGATCTTGATGCAAAAATGGATGGCTAAGATAAGGGGTACCATGTAGCTCAAGCTACACAAAACCACACTCTCCTTCCTTCTCTACGGCGAGGCCCTCCCTTCTCCTTCCCTCTCCTTCCTTCATTCAAAAATCGACTGACGACGAATTCGTGGAAAATCAACTGACTGATGTGTAGCTAAACTGTTTGTCGGACGCTCTCAACAAGGTGTGAAACGATTGGCGTTTGACTCAATCGACTTGTGCCCACATCCTTTCTCCTCATCCCCCTCGCATCGGCCGCCCCCGCCACAGCTCATGTTGGCTGGCTTTCACCACAGCTCACGCGGGCCGCCTTCGAACCACTCTCAAGCATGGTGGTGCCATTGTCGGTGGCCACCATGCCATACCCATCCAATTGGATCGGGTCCCTTGAGGCTGAAGTTCCGATTTCGTGTGGTTGGCTCAATGGAGCCATGGGCGTGCAGGCTACAGGAGCTGGATGGCAAATTTTTTTAAGGGGAATATATTAATATCGCGAAGATACCAATTACACCAAGCCTCTGCACCTAACTGGATGGCAAATAGCAACGAGATGAGAAGGAGAAGGGCTAGCCGTGTGGGGTGAAGGTTCTCGCAGCGGTGACCTGCCCAGCTTTCGGCATGCATCCTCACAGAACTGCGGCGCCGACAACAACTACTGCGCGCCCGCGGTGTGACTACAAAAGACGCATCAAAGACGTCCACCGGCCGTTGAACGACGAGGATGCCCTTTGGCTTGATAACGTGCAAAGCAAAGCAGATGCTTGATCCTCACAGCCGCTGTATCTCCGAGCAGAAGCAGAAGAAGCAGCAAACGAATTGGTTGATTTGTAACCACACAATGGATAAACAATAAATAATTTTATCTATTTCGTTCCTTTATATTTTTCTCCTATGTTTCTAATGAATGTATGCGTCTCTTTTTCATATACATTGACATTCACATTTTAGTTGGTACCCTTAGTAGTTGTAGTTACACAAACAATAGTCCTTAGTTGGATATTAGATACGAAAATTAGAAAGTTGCATAACACAACAATACTAAGATGGTTAGATGATGTCTCGCGCTTGCATTGTTAATATAGCTAGACATGCGATGTTGTAAGCTTCACCAACTAGTGCTGGCAAAGTGGAAGCATGTCGCACACGCACGACTATAAAGTTGCACACTCTTGTTGGCATAGGTGTCCACTCTCGTAGGCTGTGCGAGTTGGCTTGATTTTCTTTCTTTATTAGTACTTGGTGTGATACAAGGATTCAGGAAGATTGCGTCGGACCGGTGGGCAATGCCGACGTCAGTGGGAGTGTGTGTCCTTGTTAACTAGGCGGGCAGGGGAGAATGGGAGGGGTGGGGAAGAAAGCGATGGACAGTGCCGCCGCGCGATGTATGGCACACTGATTTTTTTGTGGTACTTGTTGTCATGATGAGCACGCACAACTACCGGCCGACAACATTGGTTTGCAACGGTATAATCGTACATGTGTGACCACGAAGTTGCGCACTCTCGTTTGCATAGTCACACAAGCACGGGCGTGGAGTTGCTGACTCTCCTCGGCATAGTCGCATATGTGCGGCGGCGGAATTGCACACTCTCGCCCGCATAGCCGCATATGCACGGCTCTGGGAGGTACCCACGCACAGTTGTGGAGTTGCACACTCCCACAGGCATAGTCGCACATACGTGACCACGGCGTTGCACACTCTCATTGGTATATTCACACATGCGTGGTCGCGTAGTTTCACACTCTCGTTTGCATTGTCGCATAGTCACACACGCACAATTATGGAGTTGCACACTCTCGTCGGCATAGTTGCACATGCCTGGCCACGGAGTTGAACAAGCTCACCGGCATAGTCGCTCACACACGGGTGCGGGAGATGCTCACGCAGGGCCATGGAGTTGCAGACTCTCACCGGCATAGTCCCACATGCGTGTCCATGGGGTTGCACACTCTCATCCGCATAGTCCCACATGAACGGCTGCGGGAGGTTCTCACGCACGGTT
The DNA here is from genome assembly GCF_018294505.1 of Triticum aestivum. NCBI lineage: Eukaryota > Viridiplantae > Streptophyta > Magnoliopsida > Poales > Poaceae > Triticum > Triticum aestivum. Next base: position 19,100,451 of record NC_057802.1, on the reverse strand, counting down.
TCGGAGTTGCAGACTCTCATAGGCATAATCGCACATGAGTGATCGCGGAGTTGCACACTCTCATCGATATAACCCCTTGGGATATTCGTTCTGAGATATTTGTCATGGGATGTCATTGGTCTTTCCATTGCTTTGCTACTAAGTACTCCCTCCATTTTTATTTACTTCGCATATTAACGTAGTCTCAGGTTAAACTTTCTAAACTTTGACAAAGTTCTTAAAAAACATAGCATCCAGGATACCAAGTCAATACCATTAGAATCATCATTCAATATATTTTCATACCATATATGTTATATTGTGAAAATTTAGATTGATTTCGATAAACTTGATCAAACTTTATAAAGTTTGACTTAGGTCAAAGCTAATATGCGAAGTAAATAAAAACGAAGGGAGTATGAAGATATATATATATATATATATATCCACAAATTAATGCACTTAATTTCTACTATTAATTTGGCGAAGCTTATCCCGTCTTCTTCTTTGGTGATATTTACAGATTATAGTAATGAGCATTAATATCACATCCAGTATAAAAAGACTTGCCCTCTCATTTTCTTTCCCGGTAACTCATACTCCAACAATCAATCTTGGGTGAGAATTCTTCTTAACACCACATCTAAGCTAACATGAGGATTGCTCTAGCGCTTCTCCTGACCCTTACCGTCCTCTTCCTAGCATCAGGTACCATTCACCTTGTTCATGCACAATGTTGCCCCATCGGCAAGACCAACAAATTATATGTGTGCATCATGTGTGTTTTTTCTTTTGTTATGCTATTTTGTAGATGTGGAAGCAGATTGTACGACATCAGTTATCAACCGTCCAAATAAGTGTACAAACGCTATTTGCGAGCAGTCCTGCGACGCAAGGCGCCAGTCCGTCTGCGGCGATCAATGTCGTCTTCAGAAGGCCAGTTGTGTTGGAAAGTTGTGCGGATGTACCTGGTGCAATTAGTTGTACTTCCTTCGTTAATTGAGGTCCCAGTAAAGGGAAGTATGACCATTATTAGACAAAAATAATTGCAATGCCACACTTCACAGTGCGGCAGCAAGACTTTCACTGGAAAGTTATGTAGAACAAAAATTTAATACTCAACTTGAGTAATATGAAGTTATGAGAATAAAGTGTTCTAAAAATATAGAGGACGCCAGGCGGCATGACAGATTAGCAATCTTGAACCCAGCAGTAAAAAAAAGTATCGAAGACAAACTCACATATTAGGGCTGAGTGGGGACCTAGCAGTCCAATGCGTACATTCTTCCCACCTCTCGACGTTTCTTTCCCATAAAAAAACCAAGGTAGCTCCGTATATTACCGTGAAAAAGAAAAGCAATAGCTCTGTATTTCCATCTCTTCCCATACTTATTTCCAGCCGACCGTCAGGGTACTGAGTTGAAAGAAAAGATAAGAGATTTATCTTTTCAGGGTTATCGTCCTGATAAAAAAATTCATCCTTATGGTAGGCCCAGGTCCTGGTAAAAAAATATAGTGAAATTGTCTTTCCCTTGATCCTACAAAGAAAGATGCACGTTTCTTAAAATATCCCAGTGGCCGGCCTAGTTCTCCTCTCGTCGGCAGACTGAGATCAGTGACTTGCTTCTGCCAAGTCATTCTGTCACTTGCCCCTTCTCATCTGTTCTCCATTCCAGATCTAGTGGCTCATTTGAAGCAAAAAAAAAAAAAAAAAAAAAAAAAAAAAGCCACACTATGCAGTTTTCAGCGATCCAGTCATATGAATAGCAGTAGCGAAGCACTAAAAGTATCCGATTTGCATATTTCGCAAGAGGTGCGAGTACAAAATTACAAGCCAAATAACTGAACCAATTATAAAAGGAAAAACTAAACTTTTGTACTAGCACTTAACATTGAACTTCTCTAGCACTGAAAAATTCTAAACAGAAGTGGATGCACTTATTATAAAGCAAGAAATTTTAAGATGGTCCCAACTATTATGGATCGTTCATTATTTTGTATCCAAGGGCTTAGATTGAACTCGATAACCTATAACCCCCATTAGGTAAAGGTCATCAAGGAGAGGTAATAGGTTACCCACCGCTCATATTTGGTAACTAGATCATTGATGGCGCGCGTTGCAGCGCCCATCTATTTAGAATTTTCTTAAAAATAGAAAGACATGACTCATGATCTTTAATTACATTTGTAAAGATGACCCATATATTTGTTAGCAAAAGAGAGGTGAATGGTGGATATAATTGTTTTGTAAAGAAAGTATTGGGTAGTTTGGCACTACATGTTTCTTTTTGTCTAATGGGCTTCATTGGTGAGAGCGATTGCATAACATAACAACATGTGAAGAGCTGGCCAAAACGAAGTTACTCAACAACCCATTTACATCAACATTTGCATAAAAATCTACATTCTAAGCCTGAGTAATAATACAACAAGAAGCTTCCCAAAAGCATCCACACATAGAACTATACAATGTTATCCGTTTATCCAAAAGAACCAAAAGAAAGACCTTGCAGCCAAAATGATGATTGCATTCCAGATCGTGTAGGGGTGCAATGGGCGTCCTGCTTTATCCGCAAAAGTCATCAATTAGCTTATCACGTATTGGCTGTAAAATTAACATTACGTTGTATTGTGTTATTGTCCGCGTACCTGGCCTGCTTGCATCCGTAGGTTCATGCACATTAAATCAAATTCAAAATGTATAGGATGGATTGCAATGTGTAAAGATAAGAAGAATAAAAGCTCTACTATAAATGCCACGTAACAGTAAAGCCGATGCTACCATTTCTTTCCCAATTTATAACCTTCTACAAAAACATTCCATTGTATGTACCTTTCTTCTATGTCCATCTAATCATGCTAAGCATAAATTCATACTAAGATATTAGTGCATGAATTTATGCAAAAGCTTTGGGCTAGTCGATTCTGGTCATAACCTGATTTTCTGTGGCTTAGGTCTGGTTGCTTTTAGTGCCAGTGTACAGTGTACCGTGTTGTGTTTTGGGCTAGCCGATCAGGAGAAGGAATTTTTGTTCTTTAGGCCACGGAAAAAAGAGTGATAAGGATTAATATGGAATTTGTTTTGAAGGAAGAGCATAGAGCACATCATAAGGTTAGGAAGTGCTGCCATGATCACGTTCGAACACATCGACAACGTTTTCTACCCAGATAGTGACGCAGTGTAGTAGCTGAAATAAATAAATAATTAAAAGCATTATTCCATAGTCCAAGGAGTATCTCTATAAAAAAAAGCAACCAGACCTAGGCCAGAGAAAATCAGGTTATGACCAGGATCTCTGATTTTTATATATGCTAGATTTGTTGAAGCAAGACATACAGATTATACGTGAAGGTGAATGATCTGATTTGCCAACATTTCGGTCCAAATCAGATTCAATCATGAAGCATCAGAGCAAATTGTAGTAAAGAGCAGTGGTGCGCGAGAGATTTTGTCCAATAATATTATGTAGAGGCAGATAACAAGGCATATGAGATTAGATCATGACAAATGAGAGGAGAGTACCTGGATGTCTTTGATGGTCGCACAAAGATCAATGTAGTCCTTTTGGTTGCACCAGCTACTTCAACTTGTTCAACTATGAAGTTATCGATGTGAAAATGCTCAGTTGAATCCATAAACATAGCTCATAGTAATTAAGCAAGTTATCGTTTATTTTAGCGCGGTGTTAAAATTAAAGTTAAAGTTTATGTTAGCACAATGTGAAAATTAAACTTAAAAGTATACTTTTTAACTCGAAAACTAAATTACGTTACATACCTTTCCAATCAGTGTTGGCCAACAATACTATTTACATTGTTTAGAGCGTAGCAAAAGGAGAGATTGCTCCTTAGTTAATTGGGTTATCCAAACAATAAAGGGCACACATACATGTTGGATGTTAATAGAAAAACATCAAGACACAAATAGTCCTAAGAAATTTCCGATGGTACTTGAGGCAATAAATTTGTACCTGAAACATATAATCTACGGTAAGCTTCACAAGAACACCAGTTGCAACGATGGACTATGCAGGTTAATGACACCTACTATAGTAAGTCCATGCTATGCTCCTCACTGACAGGAAAAAAATGCTGATTGTTGAGTACAATGATTCTTCTTGTCCACTGCAAATGACTCCTACAGAATGTTAAACGGTGTGTTCTTTATCTCCGAGGTCCTAGTAATATGAGAAAAACGAGGGTGAGAGTGACTCCATAGTAATTACATTAGAATACAAAAAAACAGAAAAACATTTTCATTGCACAATACAAACAGAAAATTCGTGTACACACATGCAATGTGGACTTACACGTTCAGCAAACAAACTCTCGGTCTTACTAATATTGAAAAGCGCCAGCCGGAATTCTTCCTGCACCATGCCAACGCACAAGCATCACAACTCAGGTTATTCATAAGCCACCATATACACAAAAATGTACCTACAGAGCAACAATATTTTTTCAGTTTTAAATAAGGAGATGGGTGTTTATCTACTAACCTTGTTAACCGTCCCTCCATGTATCACAACATTGTTGATTTCTTCAACAGCTCGTACAATGCTTACCGTGAGCATCTGCATAAAAGCTAGTCCGTAAGAGGATTTAACAGAAATGATAAAGCCCACTAGTTTAGATCCTGTCAGTGTGGAGACAATTGAATAGCCAGCATGCACAGTTCCTACAAACCAAGCATCCAAATTCGTACGTGCCAATGCATCTTCATGCCCAAATCCACAACCACCAAACAACAGAACATGGTGATGTAGATGGCAGTAGCTGTACCGACCATGAATCTGCCGCCGACCCAACTGTTGGTTGCTGGTATCGATGCCGTTGACAGGGAAAAAGGGGGTCAAGGCTTGTGTTAGAATGGTGATGGTCCCATCTTGGATATAAATACATGCAGCTCCAGGTCAGAGGCGAAACAACAACGGCGGTGGTAATTAACAATTCCTGCACCAAAAATGACTATGAAGAGGCGAAAATGTGACATCCTAAAAATAGCTGCATAATGAGTTTATTTACGCATATCATCCAATGTATACTAAATATATAGCTTGTAATTAACTGCAAGCCTTGACGAAAAGCAAAAATAATTGAAAAGTGGTATATGTTGGGAGACATGAGAGTACACTTTTATGCAGGAGCAAATGACTGAAACACATTGATTGGAATTACTTCTTCGCGACTAAAATCAAGCCATACAAAAATACCATGAGTGTATCACATAACAAGACCTTGACAAAATAGCATATCAAGTTGGATAATAAATCCAATCCACGACCAGACTGGGTAGGCTGTGTTACCTGTGTTAGCTTTTGCATCGAGTGCTATAAGATCAGAGGTGTGGACGCCCAGCTCGTAGTAGCTGCACCTTTCACAACCTGTAAGGCCGCCGTTTACAAACCAGGTGAAGGGTACTAGGGTAATGAAAGAAAATTAATGAAGGAGATCAACCACGATCTCTTATTATTTCTAGCTGTTGAGTATCTCAAACTCCGAATCCTGAATGAGATCCCATAGTTCCTTCTTTGACAGCGACGCAGGCTGGGTAGGTTGCGGGAGGCCGGCGGCTGTAGTCAGGGGAGGACGTGGCGGGTTTCCTTCTTACTGAATCACTTCTCACAGAGGAGCTGGCGTACGGGAGGCCTCTCCGATCTTGCAGGAGCGAGTCCATGAAGGAGGAGGGTGTTTGCGCCGCTGCGGCGCTGACCCGCATCGACGCGAAGGGAGAAAGCCGGGGTGTCGTTCCTCATTGTCGCCGCCGCCGCCTGGCAATGGTATGGAGGGGTTGCGCTCGACAGGGGAGGCGGCATGGAACGCAGTAGGCTGGGGAGTTACCTCTCTACCCGATGGGCCGTCCTTCCCCTGACCGCTCTAGAAGGGCTTCCTGGCCCAATCAACCAGAGAAGTCCAAAAAGGCCACCGGAGTAGCTGCCCCCAGGACAGCACGCCCAGGTTGCGGCAACGTTGCCCTAAAGTAGCGTTCCATGTGCATCCAACGGACAGAAACAACCAGATCGCGGAAACGGACGGTCAAGAACGCAAATCGCTGAGAGAGCTCGGTTTAGGTGCGGTTATACTGTCCTTAATTGTTAGAAATATCATAATTGCAAAAATATTATACCATATATGGAGCATCTATGTAAAACAAAATTATTATATTCCTAACCTAATTAAGTGATTGATGCCATCAAATGCCGTAGTGTAAATGGAAATATAAGGAGGCCGGAGAATAACGTGCCATGAAGAATATAGGAATGATTCCATTCTTTACATAATGATATTTTTTCTTGTAAGCCATTAAATGTCATGGGAGAAAAGCGTAGTGAAAACATTGCGAAGTCACATAATATTGTAACACGGGAAATAATAAGATATTAAGCAATGAATTTTTGACATATGTATGATTAAATATGCCAACAAACTTGATGAACCAAACTATATTTTATTTTATTTTCTAAGTAAGGGCATCTCCAATGCCGTCCCCCAAGCAGCCATTAAACACTCGGACCGCATTATTCCGACACTTTGAGCCCTCCAACACCATCCATCAAACCCCGGCGGACCGGTCCAGGCAACCGAATTCCCACAAAACGGAAGCAAACCTGTAGTACGTCTGTGGACGTCCGGACCTCCGCCACGCATGTGTGTGACTGCCTTGGCCCACACAAATTCCCTCGTCATGTGCCCCGCTTCAGAAAAGTCCCCGCTCATTCATGTCGGTCTGCCTGTCCAGAGAGGATGCAACTACAAGGGCATGAATGAAGGTCTAATCGACATGACGTGACTGGATGGCTGGCCGAGGCCACTTCACCGCATGCAGACGTAGAGACCAAGAAGCCTACTTCGTCCGCCGCACATTGAAGTAGCACCGGTCAATTTGGTTGTTCAAGCAGTGTGGCCTCGCCAGAAACCCTATATCCTCAGTCCATGTAACGCCTCCTCTCTTTTTTTTTAATTTTTTTTTTTAGAACGAAGGCTCCAGAAGAGCCCGGCTTTGAATTAACAAAGCCATCAACCGGCCAGGATTACAAACTCGAAACCAACACAAGAAAGCGAAAAAACGACAAGATACAGAGGCGCTGGACAACAGCACACAAGCCTCACACACACCCAGCTAAAGGATCGAACAAGGAAGCTCGCAGCTCGGGGATATGAAGGTCCTCAATCGCGTACAAATCACCAGGGAGAAGGAGAATGTCAGCACAGGAGCAGCATTACGGACGGCGAGGAAGGGCACGCCGTCGCCAAATCGCCAGCGGCCCCGGATTGCCATGTCCTCCCAGCTCCACTGTCACAGAAGACCCCTGTCTCCTCGCCTGGCTCGAAGGCGCCGAACCGTTGACAGTGTAGCAGTTCACCCTAGAACCTGGGAGGAGAGACACCGGCAGGCTGCATTGGCAAGGAACCTAGCTCACCCGACTAGCCACGAAATGATCTCAAGGAGCAGAGCACCACCCAACACCCACGGATTGGACACGGAAGAGGAAGAACTGCCGGGACGGACGGAGGAGCAGTAGCACAGAGTCCCTGCAGGCGTTGAGCCGCGGACGGACTCGTCGCCGACAAAGAAGACCAGCCACTGCCGCCGCTGCACACCCACCACTTCGCCGAGGAGCCCACTGCCCACCTAGCTCCCAAAAACGGCGCCTTCAGGAAGGACGCGACGCCGAGGGCGCCGCCGCCGCCCAACAGAGTTGAGGTTTTCACCCGGGAGACTAGAGGGATGGGGGGACGACGGATCTGACCTGAACGGCGCCTCCAGGGAGGGGAACGGCGCCACGAGCGTCGCCGCCGCCAAGACCGACGAGGCCGGCCTGGAATTTCTCCCGGTTAGCGAATCCTTGCCGCCACCACCCCCACGACGCAAGATCCGGCGGCCCGCAGAGGAGCCGGGCAGATCTGGCCGGGGCGGAGCACTCAAAACAGGGGGGGGGCAGGGGCGGCCAGATCTGGCGCCACCGCGAGCCACCAGGGCTCCCGTCCACCGGGGCACCCGCCATCCACACGGCCAGGAACGCCGGCCCACGCCCGCGCCACCGCCTGCCGCCGGGCCGGTGACGCCTCGCCGACCAGGGCCGCCGCCCTAGGGAACACGGCCCCCCGCAGCAGAGGCAGGGGCGCCAGGGCCCCGCCGCCACCTTCCTCGGCGACACCCCGGGCTTGCCCAGCGGCGGCCTCCGGCGGCGGCAAGGAGGAGGGGAGAAGAAAGGGGAGGCGGCGGAGCTAGGGTTTGGGGCCCCCGGGTCGCCCGAGCAGGGGCGACGCGAGGGGAAGGGAAAAAGTAACGCCTCCTCTCTTCTCATGAGCACTACACTCCCAGTGATGGTGAAGTCCGGCTATGGCTCCCGGTGGTTCACGACACCCACAGGTGGATACCCATGGTCGTCCGGGTTGTGGAGCCCCCACCCATGCTCCACGGCCCCATCGGCGTCAACCACTCCATCGACGGCCATGTGGAAGGAGGAGGTGGTGCTCTACTAGAGACGATGAGGAGTAGCAGCCGCCCCTCCTCACCGAGCGCTCTCACCACGAGAATGGTTCGTCGCCGCCCTTGCCGTTGCACAACCTCCGGGTGTAGGGGGAGCCACCCTCGCCTCTGGCGCAGCGCTTCCGCGACGTCAAAATCGGACGCGGCATGAAGGAGGAGGTCAAGGAGGATCCCCCATCGCAGAGCTTCCACGTAGCACGCTCGAGCAGTCCTTACAGCTGGCGTCCCCACTGCGTAGATTCCCGCGTGAAAAGGAGCCAGTGTCTTTGTCGCTGCACCGTCGGTCCGGGAGCTAGTGGTTCCCGCTAAAGATGAAGAAGGTGCACGGCCTGACTGCTAGTGTGAGAAGCCACCTCCTCCACTACCTCAGCGGTAGCGGCAACGACTTCCCCTCGCACAACATGACAGCTGCTAAAAACGTGCCAGCCGAGCAGACACACCGGGACAGACAAAACGCGGCATGATGGGCCGCATTTTTAAATTTGGATATCGCACTTGAGTGGATCATCGCCGACCACGACCTCGCTTTGGACTGGGCCAAGTACTGATCTCGGACCACCACGCAGACATCCGTCCGACGGGAGGCACCAGATCAGCGGCCAGCTCTCGTCAAAATAGGGATTGTCGACTCCAAGCGGCTACAGTTTGCATATGTGCGCAATGTATTTTCAACAATCACCCCCTACCACACGATGTCTTCACTTCACATTTTGGACGTTGATCCTTCCTCGCATGTCGTGAACTTCTGTTGTTCTCGAGATTTGCTTAGGATATATGTAAGCTAGTCATTGATGCAAATGTAATTTACTTCAATTTTGCTTTCTTCCACGCACTCTCTTCTGTAGTGATATTTCGTATCAATGTGTTTACTCCTCTCATAATGCACTGTAGTGATATTTCGTATCAATGTGTTTACTCCTCTCATAATGCACTGGATTCCTTGTCTGTGAGGCCATCGAGTAGCCTTTCTAGAGACACACACCTTGACATGCCATGATTGCACAATATACTCTGCTTTACACGATGATAATGGGAGCACCTTTTTTTGTGATAGCCAACTCACTATGCTTTCTTCCAAGAAATATGCCACACACGAGATACTTTTACGGTCGTCCACTTCTCCTACCATGTCGTTATCACTATAGGCAACTGGCTCAACCATCTCCTTCTTCTTTTCTCCCAAATAGACACAGCCAAAGTTTGTTGTTCCTTTGATGTACTTGAGTATTAAAACCATTAAGCTATGCAGGAAGGGTGGCCAATCAGCTATGCCACATGGCGCATGCTGGTTGGCCGCGGTGAGAACTCTTTTGAAAAAAAATTAGATGAAGGTGGAGATTATTTTTTTATATGTATTTTTTTCCTTTTTACATGGAGGTGAGGACCTCTGGTATTTTTGAAGTGAAGAGTTATGCAAAGTGGCACTCGCTGGTAGGCTGCGGTGGTAATTTTTTCTTCTTTTTTTTAAATTTTTTAGATGAAAGTGAGGATTTTTTTGAGATGTTTTTCTGGACGGAAGCGAGGATTAAATGAAAACATGCGCACATCTTTCTCTTAAGCGGCGCCACAGGATGGCGCCCCAATCACTAATATGTTTCACAGCTGCCCAATGTTCCGTCGTGAGTGCTTCCATGAAGTGACTCACTATGTGTACATAATAGATCAAGTGCGGTCATGTATTCACAAGATACCTTAAGCTTCCGACCACACTCCTATATTTCGTTGCATGAACGGTGGGTGCTTCACTCCTTTTGTTAAGTTTAAGTAAAGGCTACATTGGAATATAAATTTTCTTGCAGTCATCCATGCTACAGTTTTCAAGTATCTTCTTTGTATATGCCTCCTGGCACAGCATTAGCCCCTATGAATTTTGTTGTACCTCGATCCCAAGATAGTAACTCAAGAGCCCTAAATCACTTATCTTAAATAGCTCCTTTATTTGTAGCTTGAATATAGCAATCTCCTCCTCATTTTCTTCAGTTATCAATAGATCATTAACATAGAGGCCCCTAAGAGATGGTCCTTCTTTTTGCCTCACTTACACATAACATGCTCCAGTGGACTTCTCTCAAAACCAAGACAACCCAATGTACGATCAAGCTTGGTGTTCGAGCCCCGAAGCTTGACAAAGCTCGTATAATGCCTTATGTAGTTTCAACACCTTGTGTTCCTCGACTTCTTTGATGTACCCTGGTGGTTGCTTGACATAAAGTTCTTCTTATCACTCATCATTCAATAACTCCGATTTTACATCCATTTGACGTAGCCTCCAAGATTCTTGAGCCGCGAGAGCTATAACTAGCTACACCAATTCCATCCTTGCAACTAGAGCGAACACTTCTTCAAAACCCACACCTGGCTCTTACACGTATCCTTAACTACGAACCTTGCTTTATGCTTCACCAAATTTTATTTAGCATCATTCTTGACTTTGTACACTTCCTTGACCCCTATGACTTTATGGCAAAATGGAAGATCCATGAGATCGCATGTTTTTTTGTCTCGGGTCATTCCCATCTCTTCGTCCATAGCACGACGCCAACACTCCTCTGTATTTGCGTGTTCAAAAAAATCGATTCCTCGGCGTGCAAACATCACTGCCCTTTACTCTCCATCTTTACCGGATTTATCCGAAACGCTTCTTCTGAATAAACATCCAATATACATGGCATGTTTGAAACGCTTCTTCTGAATAGACATCCAATATACACAGCATGCGTACTGGTGTCATCTCCTGAGTTGTTGGAGACAACACACTTGCTTGTGGACTTGCCAAAGTTGAGTTTCGTCCTCCTCCTGGATATGAGCCTTCTAGCATGCCCCTGCAAAAATCGTCGATGTTGTTCTAAACCCTGATCAGGTAGATGCTCCCCACTGGAGATTATCGCCGGCCCAAAACTGTTGGAGTTGTGTCGAATATAGTGTACAAGGTAGGTTACAGTTGGACTTGTAGTTGTATTGTGTTTATATAGGATATGGAGTCGTGTCCTATTACGACACTTGTATCCTAGGCCTCTCATATATAGCGGGGGTAGACACACGATGTAACCTATGCCAATATAATAGCACAGGCGTGCAAGGGGGAGCCGGCGGCGTGTGCCGGCGCCCGGGTGGCCGGTGTGCGGTATTGTGACGGTGTCACAGGGAGGAGCGCCCGTAGTGAGGCCCCAGGGATGTAGCCATATCGGTGAACCTCGTTAACAAATCTCGGTGTCGTGCTCGTGTGATTGCTTGGTCCTCGGATGATCGACGGTATGCCTCGGATTTATTCTAACAAATGGTATCAGAGCTAGGTTGTTTGGAGGCTGTGAGTTGTTGATCTAGAGGAAGTATCGAGTTTGAGATGCAACCGATTATGGTGTGGTTCTCGGCGAGATTGGAAAAAGGCAAATCATGAGTACAGGCGACGAGACTTGCAGCAGACAGGACGTGCGGCGATCGATCCGCAAGCGTATAGGCAGGCGCGTGCGCGCATGGCAGCGTGAGGCAAGACGTGCGGCGGTCGATACGGTGGATCGATCGGGCGAGCGTCAGGCGACGCACTCGAGTTGCGGCAGCAGCGGCGCGATCTGTGGATGGCCGACCTAGAGAGGCTGGCCGAGCTGGGCTGATGCTAAGGCCCATGGAGCAGCGCGTTGGTTGTGCAGGTCTGTTGTGTACATACATGAGATTTGTTCTGAGAAAAAAAATAGGGATCGAGTCCCTGGAGGCAGTGGCCTCTCGTTGCGACGCGGAAGGAGGCAGACCGAATCGGGAAAGAGGAAATCTATCATGGTTCGTATCCATCAAGGAGAAAACAGGACAAGGCAAAAGCTAGCATTGGAAGTTGTGCCTGGGAGCTAATACACATGAGTACAGGAAGGATTTTTGGTAGGAGTTTGCTGCTCGTGCACCTCGTGTACTTGAGCACGTGTTGGAAGCTCGGATATTTTTCGCAGGATCAGCCGTACAAAGAATGATGGCATCAATGGGTACCATGGTTGAGGTGGAGAAATTCGTTCAAACTAGAAGCTTTGGGTTATGGCAGACAAGGGTGAAAGATTTGTTGGCACAACAGGGATGCTTGAAGGCGTTGCGGGAAGTCATGTCAGCTAAGATGAAATTATCACGTGATGGATAGAAATTCACGGAAGACGATTTGGGAGCCTCGAGCATGTCATACAGTCGAACGAGTTAGGCTGGGTCGGACTAGGCAGTCTGACGGATCGACGCGAGTCGGTTGGAATAGAAGACGGTGGTGGAATCAGTGACGACGACATATGAGCGTGATGCTGATGGTGACCGACTTCTGGGGCGTGGAAACACGTGGCGCAGGCCCGAGGGCTTGTGTGGCTTTGACAAGACTATGGCGCGGGGTTGATTCAAGGTGGTGTACACACGAAGCTTGAAGTCGACGGGGCGTGAGGGTGGACTGATCATCTACCATGGAGTCTTGTTGAAGGTGGAGCTGGATTGAGGGGCTATGGTGTAAGGATCCAGAGAATCGAAGCCTATTTCAGCTGGGGGAAAAAGCGAGTGACACGTAGTTCGGACTGGAGCCCGGTGGTCTGATGGAAGCGTGAAACTCGTCATCGGTCGGTGATGATCGGTGGTACTCTGCAGTGGGGATTGAGTGGTGTGGGTCCGCGGCCCTTGAGACTCGACCGGGACAGCGGAGGCTCGACGCGGTATTAGCGGCGAGGCGTGCAGTACGCACGGTGCATGGAGACGGACCAGGGCTCTGGTGGTCATACATGTGGTGAGACAACTGCGGATTTGACTCGGGATGACTACAAGCAACGGTGAAATTCCTTCATGTTTCAGACAGGCGGTCAAGAAAGGAGCGGTGATGTTGAGTTCAGATAACTCTTATGTGTGACACCCAATATGTGAGTTGTTCACTTTCACGCAGGTCAGTAATCAGTGTGTGATGGCGTTGGCGGTTACTCTGGAAGTTGGGAGCACACATTGAGTAACAAGAAACTTAATTTTGCTCGAGTGTTGACTGTGGTTAAGAAAAGAAGGGACTACAAGTTGCAGGTGGAGTCATATGGAGTCTTCCGAGTAGCAGCGATACTCATGAGACAAGCTCAAGTCCAATGTACATGGAAGTTTGACGCATGGACAAATCCAGGGTGATGGAGTATATTCGCCAAGGTGGAGTTTGTTGGAGTTGTGTCGAATATAGTGTACAAGGTAGGTTACAGTTGGACTTGTAGCTGTATTGTGTTTATATAGGATATGGAGTCGTGTCCTATTAGGATACTTGTATCCTAGGCCTCTCATATATAGCGGGGATAGACACACGATGTAACCTATGCCAACATAATAGCACAGGCGCGCAAGGGGGAGCCGGCGGCGTGTGCCGGCGCCCGGGTGGCCGGTGTGCGGCATTGTGACGGTGTTACAGGAAGGAGCGCCCATAGTCAGGCCCCGGGGATGTAGCCATATCGATGAACCTTGTTAACGAATCTCGGTGTCGTGCTCGTGTGATTGCTTGGTCCTCGGATTATTGACGGTATGCCTTGGATTTATTCTAACATAAACTACACCGCCTGCGCTTACAATTCTATGGGGCGGTTCCGACGGACATTACCAACATCATTTGGAGCGGCTGGGCTTCTGAAAAATGCCGCTTCTTTTTGTGGACGGCTGCTCTTGGTCGAATCCTCACGAACAATGCGTCGTGGTTAGACAAACGATTATGTTTGTCTAGTCTGTCGCCGAAGCCTCGAAACATCCTTACACATTCTCACTCAGTGTCCTTGGTACAGGGAAAGCATGGGAATTTGTGGCCGAGAAGAGAGGCTCTCCTTCGCTTCGACCAGATCAATGGGATGGTCTGAATTCGCTTCGACCAGATACAATGCAGAATCGAACTTTTGACCTGTTGCCCATGGCGTATTAACACATTCGTACTAGCAATTACAGAGGGAAGGTTAGTTGTGACAATTTTAGACGTTTTAATTTTTATCAGGTGGGGTGGCGTGATTTGTTTTTCAGGAAGTAAAATATAAAGTGAGACATGCAGAGTCGAACTTGTGTTGCTCGTGGTGTATTAGCAAATTTGTACTAGCCATTGGGGCGGGAGGGTGAGTGGTGACAAATTTTAGGCATTTCGATTTTCATCCGTGGGGCAGCCTCCATTTAGTTTCTACTTTCTTCCACGCCGGGTCACGATATTTCTGTTGCGTGACACGCCCGGTGCGTGGGACGGTTCAACATGACCGGCCGACAATCACGGCTGCACCCCTGCCGCCTATCGCTGTCGTCTCGCCAGCCGTGCCACTTTTGTTGCCGCATGCTGCCTCGCCCGCCCCGCCATTAAGTCGTCGCGTTGCCTTCCACACCCCCACCCACCACCACCCCCCCCCCCCCCCCCCCCCCCGCGCATCCCCCGGCTATCAGAAGCCGGGGCCAGCCAGCAGTCACACGCCGCCCCACCTCCTCGTTCTCAGACCCCCGTCGCCCCTACTCTTCTCGATGGCGAGCTCCGGATCCGACAGCCGATCTTGTCCGTCGACTCTGTCGTGGCCGCATGCGGAGTTGAGCCGCTTCGGACTACTCGTTCCACCGTCTGGCGCGGCTGCTGAAGGAGTGGCACATCGTTGCCGACGGATATGCAACGTTGGGCCTGGCGCAACACCGGAGCAGCTCCACTCTCACACAAAAATGAATGAATTCGGACACCGAACATGTTGCTGTTGGGAAACGTAGTAATAATTCCAAATTTTCCTACGTGTCACCAAGATCAATCTAGGAGATGCTAGCAACGAGAGAGAGGGAGTGCATCTTCATACCCTTGAAGATCGCTAAGCGGAAGCGTTACAAGAACGCGGTTGATGGAGTCGTACTCGCAGCGACTCAAATCGCGGAAGATCCGATCTAGCGCCGAACGGACGGCGCCTCCGCGTTCAACACACGTACAGCCCGGGGACGTCTCCTCCTTTTTGATCCAGCAAGGGGAGAGGAGAAGTTGAGGGAGAACTCCAGCAGCACGACGGCGTGGTGGCAATGGAGCTCGTGGTTCTCCGGCAGAGCTTCGCTAAGCACTACGGAGGAGGAGGAGGAGTTGGAGGAGGAGAGGGCTGCGCCTTGGGAAAGGTACGGCTGCCCTCCCACCCCTCCACTATATATAGGGGCAAGGGGAGAGGGGAAGGTGCCCTAGGGTTTCCCCTAGGGGGCGGCGGCCAAGCAGATTGGATCTCCCTAGGGAAAATCCTAGGGAGACTTGCCCCCCAAGCCAAGCAGGTGGAGGTTTGCCTCCCAAGCCAGGTGGAGGCGCCCCACCTCCCCAAGTAACGTGGGAAAGGGTGTGGGGGCCGCACCACCCCTTAGTGGGCTGGTTTACCCCTTCCCCTTTGGCCCATGAGGCCCTCCAACACTTGTCGGGGCTCCCGAAACACCTTTCGGTCATGCTGGCCATAGCCTGGTACCCCGGGAACACTTCCGGACTCCAACACCCTTCGTCCAATATATCGATCTTCACCGCCGGACCATTCCGGAACTGCTCATGACGTCCGGGATCACATCCGGGACTCCGAACTACCTTCAGTAACCACATACTATTTCCCATAACAACTCTAGCGTCACCGAACCTTAAGTGTGTAGACCCTACGGGTTCGGGAACCATGCAGACATGATCGAGACACCTCTCCGGCCAATAACCAATAGCGGGATCTGGATACCCATATCGGCTCCCACATGTTCCACGATGATCTCATCGGATGAACCACAATGTCGGGGATTCAATCAATCCCGTATACAATTCCCTTTGTCCATCGGTATGTTACTTGCTCGAGATTCGATCGTCGGTATCCCAATACCTCGTTCAATCTCGTTACCGGCAAGTCTCTTTACTCATTCCGTAACGCATGATCCCGTGGCTAACTCCTTAGTCACATTGAGCTCATTATGATGATGCATTACTGAGTGGGCCCAGAGATATCTCTCCATCATACGGAGTGACAAATCCCAGTCTCTATTCGTGCCAACCCAACAGACACTTTCGGAGA
The DNA here is from genome assembly GCF_018294505.1 of Triticum aestivum. Lineage (NCBI taxonomy): Eukaryota > Viridiplantae > Streptophyta > Magnoliopsida > Poales > Poaceae > Triticum > Triticum aestivum. The sequence continues at coordinate 19,083,984 of NC_057802.1, read as the reverse complement.
TACCCTGTAGTGCACCTTTATAGTCACCCAGTTACGTTGTGACGTTTGGTACACCCAAAGCATTCCTACGGTATCCGGGAGTTGCACAATCTCATGGTCTAAGGAAATGATACTTGACATTAGAAAAGCTCTTAGCAAACAAACTACACGATCTTGTGCTATGCTTAGGATTGGGTCTTGTCCATCACATCATTCTCCTAATGATGTGATCCCGTTATCAATGACATCCAATGTCCATGGTCAGGAAACCATAACCATCTATTGATCAACGAGCTAGTCAACTAGAGGCTTACTAGGGACATGTTGTGGTCTATGTATTCACACATGTATTACAGTTTCCAGTTAATACAATTATAGCATGAACAATAGACAATTATCATGAACAAGGAAATACAATAATAACCATTTTATTATTGCCTCTAGGGCATATTTTCAACAGTTGCGGCACATTCGGCCTGTGTTTTATGGTTTATTTACCAAAAAACCCTTAGAAAATGCATAGAATGTCATAAATGAACGAAACTTAACATGCATGCTGCCCATGGTGATGCCATTATGTGGAAAAGATTCGGATACATTTTGTGGAGGTGAAAAAAAAGTGCTTCGAGACTTGCTCTACCAGCAGACCCGAATGGTCACGGTTCAACATGGTGTATTTGTTGGGATGCACGGAATGATGTCAAATTTTCCCAGCGTGTCGGCACGTTCATGGCCGTCCCCCACGCAAAAATTGAATGAATTTAGACACCAAACACACGTCGCGCCACGTTCGTCCTGTGTTTTAGGGGTTTTTCATTGGGAAAACCGTAGAAAATGCATAGAATGCCAGAAATGAAAGAAATTTGGCATGCACGTTGGCCATGGCGATGCCATTGTGTGGAAAAAATTTGGGTATGTGTGGCGGAGTTGAAAAAAGAAGTGCTTCGAGACTTGCCCTACCGGCAGACCCGGACGGTCCCGGTTGAACATGGTGTATTCGTTGCCATGCACAAAATGATACCATTTTTTCTCTTCATGTGGGCATGCCCATGGCAGTCCCCCTCGCAAAAAATCAACAAATTCAGACACCGAACGCACGTTGCGTCACGTGTGACTTATGTTTTAGAATGCCAGAAAAGAACAGAACTTGGCATGCGTACTGGCCATGGTGATGCCATTGTGTGAAAAAAAATGGGTACATTTGGTGAAGGTGAAAAAAAGTTCTTCAAGATTTGCCTTACCGACAAACCTAAACGGTCCCGGTTGAAAATGGTGTATTTGGTGAAAAATAATTGTTCAAGACTTGCCCTTTCGGCCTAACCGAACGTGCCAGGTTGTACACGGTGTGTTTGATTGCAAGCATGAAATGACACCAAATGTTGCGAGCGGTTGGGCATGCCAAAGGTTGCCCCCCACGCAAAACTTGAACGAATTCAGACATCAAACGCACGTTGTGTCACGTTCGGCATGTGTTTATGGGTTTTTTCACCGGGGAAACTCTAGAAAAAGCATAGAATGTCTGGTACCTACGAAACTTGGCATACATGCTGGCCATGGTGATGCCAAGGTGTGAAAAAAAATTAGTTGCGTTTGGAGGAAGTGAAATAAAAAGTGGTTTGAGACTTGCCCTTCTGGCCTACCAAAACGTACAAGATTGTACACTGTGTGTTTGGTTGCAAGTATGAAATCATACTAAATTTTGCCAGAGGTTGGGCATGTCTAAGGTTGTCCCCCATGCAAAATTTGAATGAATTCGGACACCGATCGCATGTTACGTCACGTCCGGCATGTATTTTAGTGTTTTTTCATCGGAAAAGCCTAGAAAAAATATAGTATGTCAGAACCAATGAAACTTGGCATGCATGTTGGTCCTGGTGATGCCAAGGTGTGGAAATTTTTTGGGTGCGTTTGGAGGAGGTGAAAAGAAAAATGGTTCGAGACTTGTCCTTCCGGCCTACCCGAACGTACCAGGGTGTACACCGTGTGTTTGGTTGCAAGCATGAAATGACACCAAATTTTGTCAGCGGTTGGACATTCCCAAGGTTGTCCCTCACGCAAAATTTGATCGAATTCGGACAGCGAATGCACGTTGCGTCACGTCCGACCTGTGTATTAGGTGTTTTTCAGTGGGAAAACCTAGAAAATGAACAAAATGTCGGAACCAATGAAACTTGGCCTATATGCTGGCATGGTGATGCCAAGGTGCGGGAAAAATTTGGGTACGTCCAGAGGAGGTGAAAAAATATGGTTCGAGACATGCACTTCCGGCCTACCCGAACATAATAGGTCGTACACGGTGTGTTTGGTTGCAAGCATGAAAGCACTGAAAAAAGTTCCATGTGCTCATGAATTTAAAAATACAGTCACAAATTTGAAATAAAACCATAGACTAAAAAAAGTTCATGAATTTGAAATAAAAACCACAGACTAAAAAAATCATGAATTTGAAAAAAGTTCATGAGTTTGGAAAAAGCTCATTAGAAAAAACAAATCATAAATCTATACGCCTATATAGTGTGCGAATAACTTTGAAAGTTGGTCGTTGGATGAAGCCAATCCGACGGTACAGAGATGGCAAATCTGAGCACTACTGGCCGTTGGATATCATCTACATTCCACCAGATTCTGCCACATGCATGTACAATTTAAAAGACTCCATGGTTGAACTTAAGCATAATGCACAAACCTCAAACACACAAGCTTTTTTCTCTAGAACCTTCCATATCTTAATTGCCCAAACTTTTTTTCTAAATAAATTGTCACTTTTTGTTTTTACCTTTACAACGCACAATTCCATGAATCTTAAAATAGATTTAGATTTTTTTATAAAACTAATTGATTTTGGATGAGATGAACTATAAAAATTAAACGAACATCTACATCATGCATATATGACTCAAAGCTTACATGCTATAGTGTGGTATTTATTCATAATTTGATTACCAAATCTCATGTGTGCAATGCACGTGTACCTTACTAGTTTGAAATAGTTAATGAATTTTTAAAAATGACTACAAATTAAGAAAAGAAAACAAAAATTGAAAGAAATATGGAAAAATGAAAATTGAAAAAAAATCCAAAGAGAAAGGCCAAACTGAAAAAAAAAATCAGATCTGAAACGGATGTTTTTTAATTAGCGTTATATTTCAATAATGTGGAGGAAAGAAGTATTATGTCATAACTATTAACTTACCACAGTGGTTAGCGGCTTCTCTACTAGAGGTGGATCCTGTGGGTTCGATTCCCACAAAGCACACTCCTTGCTCGCCAGATTCAGTCGATTTAAGCTTGTTTATGAAAGGTTAGACACGTTGAATAGGGTAACGTGGCACGACCTAACGAATCACAAAATAAACAGAATAGCAAAGACTAAAGTGTAAAAAAGCCTAAGAGGAGTCATCTTTTTTCAAATAAAGTGAAGACAAAGGTGGAGGAGCCGGTGCGCTTGAACTCCACCCCCACGCCACCTCCACAAAGAAACAAACTTCACCCCCAGAGAGACCGAAGCTATATGGGCATTGGTGGCGCGGTGGCCGGAGATGGTATGGGCGGCTCCGACGCGGGGTGTGGCATTGGGTGTTTGTGCTCGTGATTGGGAGGCTTGCTCCCCAGGCAAACTTGTCGGCTTGTGCGCAGCGCGACGACGGCTCGACCTCGGCCCCCGCTTGTCGGCAGCGCTGCTCGAGCAGGTCCAGGGCGAGACACGCATGGGGTAGAGGATCTCCTCTGTGCGCCTACGGTTGCTGCCCACTGTGGACGGACGAGCATCGGAGCAAGCGGACGCACGGCAGCGGCAACGCATGGGCGCGAGCATGCGGCGGAGGACACGAGCAGGCAGTGGCAGACGCTAGCAGGCGCAGCACGGGCACGAGCAGGCGGCGGCATACGTGAGCAGTCGCAGCACGGAAGCAAGCGGCGGCGGGTTCGACCGCGCACCGGAGCAATCCCACCGGACTGGTGGGGATGGGTGTCCCAATTGCTTTCTTTTGAGTGCCAAGGACCCCGTTGCTTTTTCCAGGGGTCTTTTTGTAAAATAAAATTTTATCCGGATGTAATAGGCTTCATTTTTGGCATGTCACCCTGTCTAGCGGGACCCACATGCAAGCCCACATGTCATAATTGTGCTCAAAACGGCCAAAGCCACTGAAGTGGTGATTTTTGGCATAATTCCATAAAAGTGTGGTTTCTGTAACCCTAGCCTTCAGTGTCTATGGTTTTTGCAATTCACTCCCTCGGTGGTGGTGCAGCCTCGTCGTCCGTGTCGGGGAAGTTCTTATTTTTTGCGAGAAACCTTCCATTCTATTCATCTTCAATCATCGCAATACAACGAACACTAGAAATAATAAAAATTGCATCTAGATCCGTAAACCACCTAGCGACGACTACAAGCACTGAAGCTTGCCGAAGGCGCGCCGCCGTCACTGCCCCTCCCTCGCCAGAGCCGGGCAAATTTAATATAGTAAACAGTTGAGAAGTTGTCGTGGTAAGGCCTCATAGGACCATCGCAGCAGAACAACAACCGCCGCCGATGAAGAGTAGCGTAGATCAGAAGGATCCAACGTGAAAATACATGAACGTAGATGAACTACGACCAGATCCAAGCAAATTCCCTAAAGACAGATCCACCGGAGACACACCTCTACACGCCCACTGATGATGGTACACACCGTCGGGACGAGGCTAGGCAGAGAGGACCTTATTCCATCTTCAGGGAACTGCCGCCGCCTCGTTTCGTCAAGGAAGTTCTTTCTCGTCGAACATTGCTTCCCCTTCTTCTTGATGTTGCTCGTGGTGATCTTAATTAATGTCTCTTTGTACTAGAAAAGATAATTTTTATTCCTTCTGGTGTATTTTTCCTTCATCAGTTTATTGATGTTTCTCCTTTTCTTCAACCAAGAGACTTGGGTCGTTCCTGAAATATTGTGCCTCATTTCTTGGAGTGGGAAATTGGGTGAGCGCGAGGAGCGACTTTCTTGTTGCTTTCCTGCTGCATACTGTAGCAACATAGCCAATCGCCCCTTGGGAAAGCCATACATTGTATGCTCTTATTTTATTTATCTTTTTCATGTGAAAACGTCTGGTGAAAGATGCAATCTCATAATTTCGTTTCCTTGCCCTTCTAGAAAGCGTGAGTAAATATCTTATCATAAAGTCCACTTAATTGCTTTTAGTACAACAGAACTTATCCAGCCTTTGCTTTCGTGCTATTTTTGTATTACAATAATGAGCATTAATATCAAACCTACTATAAAAAGGATTGCCCTCTCATTTTGTCTTCCTCAAGGCTCACAAGTAGTAGTCGCTTTCCTATCAACGCCACATACAAGTTAGGATGAAGATTGCAGCTTTGGCGCTACTCCTAACACTCGCCTTTCTCGTGCTAGCATCAAGTACGTTTAATCAGTTCCTCCAAGAATGTTACATCAACCCAATCAACAAAATTGTTCTTTTCATGATTTGTATTTCTTCTTGTTGGTAATATTTTGCAGATGCGGATACGGAACCAACTTGTACGGTCAAATACCTGAAGAAGTTTGGTGGGTATTTGATTGGTGGTTGTCAGGAAGATTGTCACCGAATCCTTACGTGCCCTGAGGACAAGGAATGCAATTTGGAGGCTGATATTGTTGGCAAGAGGTGCAGGTGCACAATGTGCATATACTACTCCAAGGCTCCAATAAAGGAAACTGTGATGTTAAGTAGCTAAGCTAATATCAGTGCAGGTTTGCTAAAACAATAACAATGCCATATCATGGGGTATATTAGCATGACTATTCGCAATAAATCTTTATAGAACATAATTCAACATTACACAGTGCGTGTGTGCACCGCTTCTCTTCGTGACAGTACAATGTACTACGTCCAAAAAACGTTCGCCACAATAGTAGCAGTATTAGTGTGTGATGTATGAGTAAAAAAAAGGTGTGTGACGTCTTTTTTTTAGAAGTTCTGACGGTAGGATGTGAAGAGCATATATGTGTGTGGCGTCTACCTACAGATAGATGGTGGGTGCGAGAGGACTCGGGAGAGTCGCGACTCGTGAGGGTGCGTGTGTGCGTGAGAGAGAGGGGCAACGTATCAATGCAATGCATGTATCCATAAATCATATCTGACAAACGTTCGCCACAAGCCGTTTCCTGGCGAACCTTATAAAACTTTATAAGATCATCAAGCACGGTTGATATTGGCTGGAAGAAAAACTGAATTTTCAAGATACAAATTTGGTTGTCTCGAACAAATAAATCCCGCATAATACTTCTGATTTGTAATCTATATCAAATATTATCCTAACTTAGGTTTGGATCTCCAATAATACAATAAGGTCCCATCATTCGGAGGCTAATACTGGGGCGAGATCAGCTTGAATTGCATGTTAGGATACCCCTCTGCACTCGCCAGGATCCATCAATGTGGAGATCGATTTATGGAGCCTAGCACTGAGATGGATGTTGCTTCCAACTTTGCCTCCGACTCTGACAACTCTTTCATTCTAATGATCTGCATGGTGGAACTCATCAACATAACGCTCAAAATACACCTCATGACTTAAAAGTGGCAGAGTCCGTTAGTATATATATTCATTCACCGTATGACAAGTAAGGGCATGTCCAACACTGACTAAAAGAGTAGAGGGGGCCATGCATGTGAAGAGAGGAGGACCATGATGTGATCCGTGAATATTATGCCGGAGAGAATCATCCAACACTATTCACAAATTAATCCAGTTGGATGAAGAGAGAGTAGAGGGGGGCCATGCATGTGAAAAGAGGAGAACCACGCGGAGGTTTGTGTTGGTCAAATGCATGTCCCGTCTCCGGCAAAGCTCCCCCAAGTTTGTACTTATGATACTGGAATTCCAGGGCATGTCACACTTATGTTAATGGGTGTCTGCATGTGACGACTGATGGTTGCGTCTATATTATTTTCATCTGGTTGTGTCTTTCTTTTATTTTCATCTGGTTGCGTCTTTATTTTATTTCATCGCGGGCATATGCGGAACTGCCTCAAGTGTGGTGACATTGTGCAAAACCAAACCGTAAAGCAAAAACTGAAAAAACCAAGCATTTTTTTTTTGTTTTTTCAGGTTCTTCTTTCAGTTCCCACATCTGAAAACCAAATAACATTTGGTTTTTTCTGTTAGAAAAAAACTGTTTTCTGTTAAACTGAAAAAGAACTCCATCAGTAGGTACCCATCCGTATGCAAAAGCTTCAACATATGTATTATTAGAATCAAAAGCTTGGACATATATCTTCAGGCATACTGCAATGTTGATGGTCCACACAAGCAATATCAGCCCAAGTCCGTGCCAAGTTATAAACCCTAACTAAGTCCCATGGAGCACCACAAAAGAAAAACTCCCGCGTATTTCATTCGTACTGGCGGCAATCCCAATTGCAAATAAACGCCCATTAAAATCAGAATGAGAGGAAAGAAAATATCGATAACCATGAATGCACACCTCTGAAAAATTTCACGAGAAAAAACAACATATTTCTCATCTTATTCAGAGAGAGAGAGAGAGAGGCCTAATGACTGACCATATTCAAACATGTTTTTGTTGTGTGAGCACTGAGGCCACTGTCAGCAACACAAATACGATGCCATGTGAAAATAAAGGACGTGGACCTATTAAGGTCTTGAGTCATGGTTATTGGGTTAAGTGGTTATTTTCTATCCCGGGCTCTTTTGCTAGTTTTGATAATGAGGATAATCCCAAACCTCATAATGCTCTAAAAAACGATGCACCAGACATGGAGAGGAGCTTGCTAATGAAACATGTGCCCTTTTGTGCATGGCCTAAGCCATATGATGATATAGAAGGTGAAAAAACACAAATCTCTCATAATTTAGTTGATTAATACTGGTAAACCACCATTAAGTACAATTATACATGTCATCTGTGTAAACAAGTTGTCTATGTATTTCTCACATATGGGGTATTAACTATTTAAAGGACAAATCACATATTCCTTCAGGCTTCAATAATAATTGGACCTATATACGTAGCGATACGCACGGAGATGCGGACATCGCTCGGTAGTATTGCTGTTGTCCATCGCCCCTCCATGCATCACAGGACATGGTTACGAACGTCTAACGTTGACTTTGCTCGCGGGACATCCCTGCTTCTTTTTCTGCTGACTGTACAACAGAGTCTTTTTGTTATTTTGTGCTCTCTGTTGTAAACGATCTTGATCTGGTCGAAAGAAACATATATTGTAGTTCATCAAATTTCATAAGTGATCAAACATCCTAATAGTATTGACGATTTTCAATGCTAAACATACTTTTGCTCTGTTTGAAATTAAATATCTAGAAAGCATGCAGTGAAACTTTTTTTATAGTAATAAGTACTACTTCCTCCATTCACTTTTGTAAGATATTTAGAGATTTAAGACAACTGCCAAAACAGTTCAATTTCAGCTGTCTAGAACCTCTTACAAAAGTGAACAGAGGGAGTAGTAACTTGATACGGCTGAGATGCATACCCTTGAGTGAAGCCCGATGCAGAAGATGGATAGCTCGACGGCAGTGAGTGCGACAGAGAAGGAGAGTTGGAAGGAGAAGAAGGGTGGTACGGCCTCGGCGGCATGGCCAGCTCGTCGATGCTCCTCTCCAGCATCTCCAGCACCTTGGCCATCGACGGCCGGTTCGCCGGAACGGTCTGTATGCACCACAGCCCGACCAACGCCATTTTCCTCGCGATGGTCTCCTCCTCGGCGTCGCCTCCACCCTCCTGTCGCGCGACCAGCACGCCGCCGTCGCCAAGCAGGTGGTCGTAGATCCAGAGCGGGAAGAACATGTCGGTCTCCTTGGCGGCGGCGTAGGCCTTGACGTTGCTCCGGCCCCCGACCATCTCCAGCAGCAGCATCCCGTAGCTGTACACGTCGGACTTGGCGGACACAACCCCAAACCCCCGGGAGAAGACCTCCGGCGCGATGAACCCCACGGTGCCCCTGGCGTCGGCCATGGAGAGGATGCTCTCCATGGGGTCGCACAGCTTGGCCATGCCGAAGTCGGCCACCTTGGGCCGGAACGCTTCATCCAGCAGCACGTTGTGCGGCTTCACGTCGAAGTGGATGATGCGCGTGTTGCACCCCTCATGCAGGTACTCCAGCCCCCGTGCCACCCCCGCCGCAATCTCCTGAAGCGTCTCCCACTCGAGTCTTGTCACCGGGGACTCCGGCTTCGACGCCGGTGATGAGTAGATGTACCTGTCGAGGGAGCCATTGGGCATGTGCTCGTAGACGAGGGCGCGCTTGGAGCCCTCGAGGCAGAACCCGAGCAAGGTGACGATGTTGACGTGGGACGTCCGGCCAATGCTGATCACCTCGTTGAGGAAATCCTCGCCGTTGGGCCTGGAGTGGTGCAGGAACTTGACGGCAACCGCCCTTCGATCACCCAGAGTACCGAGGAACACCGCACCGTAGCCGCCTTCGCCGAGCTTCTGCTTGAAATTGCTGGTTATCTTCTTAAGCTCCGAGTACCTGTACCTCCGGGGAGCCAGGGAGCCGTACTTCTTGAGCAGCTTCTCAACGTTTGCATTGTCAGCTTTGATGTTTTTGTCCATGATGTTGGATACAAAACTCATGCTGCGGATTTGTCGATGAAATTTCAAGGCCATGACGAGGCACACCAGCAGGATCAAGCAAGTTGTGGCGGACAGTGATGCTGAAATTATGACAAAATTAAACTTGAGTATATGTACTATGCAAACTAACCAAAAATTATTACTAATTCCCAGCACAATATGATAAGGCCCTTCCTGGTGTCAAGACTGTGTCAAGTAGGCAAATTGACGTGACAAGGTAATCAAGAATAGAGAGAAGTTTGATGACCCCGAGAAGAAACTATGTTAGATGCTAGAAACGTCATAAGTTACAGTCTATAACTAATTAAATGAGATACACATTGAAGAGTTTAGTTGCTAAGACTCCATCTATACATTGCAAGAGGTCTGAGACCGATGTTACAAATATGATGTGGTAGTAGTTGATGGTTGTTCAAGCACATGCTTTCTTGCTTACACACACTTGAAGCTACTCCCTCCGTTCCAAATTACTCGTCACGGAAATGGATGTATCTAAAACTAAAATACATCTAGATACATCCATACCTATAACAAGTAATTCGGAACGGAGGGAGTAGGTACGTACCTATCAGGATGACCTTGTTGCTGGATTTCTTCCCATCTGCATACAAGGAAAAAGTCAATATACATGAGCATGCACAATGCCATCAAGGCATGAACAAAGCAAGTGACCAAATTATATAAGTATTTGCCAGACTAATCAATGAAGTAGGTCCCGATGGGAGACTAATTAATCTGATAGTGATACATTTGTACTGTGCTAAGGACATACATGCATTTGTCGGACTATTTGGCAGGCCTAGCTGCGTCACCGATTAGGTAAGAACTGTTAAACGACGACTGGCTAGTTGAATGGATCGGTTCGACAAGAAATCTTACCGGCCGGGACAAGAAATCGGACGGTAGATCGAACGCGCTAAGCTTGATTAGTTGCCGTTCTGTTCACACGACACGTAGGCATGCATGACGAAACGACCACAATATTCAAAGCATGCAAGTCACGGTCATACTCCAGACACGTGCGTGTGGTTAGTTGAGTTCAACCCTGTGCATGTACTTTACGATGCATGCTCGGTGCATGCAGACAAACGCTAGTTTTATGTAAAGCATTGCATCTTTATGAATACATACACGCATACACTATCTCAATGAACACATTCGAAAGACTGAACCAGCAAATCTCAAATTTGACGAAGTCATCAAGGACGTCGCGATGTGGATGGGCACACCATACGAGCAATGCTTGCTAGACTTATGTATAATTAGCTACGTAATTTATGTACTAACGAACGTGGGTAAATTTTTTCTGAAAAATCCATCATAAATGTACCAAAATGTGATCACCATGCTAAGTCTAGTAGCCCTTAAACCCCGGCGAACAGGTTGGACCACAAGAAAGTTAACCATATGAGCTAGATTGATTAGTTGTCCTTGAGTTCACACGACACATAGGCATGCAGCAAGAAACGACGGTCACAATATTCGAAACAAATCACGGTCATCTTTCCGGACACATGCTAGCTGCCGAGGAGGAGGACGTGGAGTTCATATTCGAAGCGTACGTCGTTAGTTGAGTTGATTGACTTGAACCTTATGTACGTACGTATGTACTTTGCGATGCATGCTCGGAGCATGTAGACACATGCTAGCTGCCGAGGAGGAGGACGTGGAGTTCCGGCTACTTGCGGCTAGAGTATACTTACGGTTTTAGGTAGGACCTAACACGGAACCCATTGGCTGTTTGGCCAGAATACTGTTTTTGTGTTTTAGATCAGCACGTCGTTTCGGTAGCACGGCTACTGTTGCTGGTCAACCGGAGGAACCTTGTCCTAAAAGTTTAGCCAGCTACCAATTGCACGTGACAAGTTGACTCGCTCAAATGTTTTTTATCTGGGAGGGTCTAAATGGAGCAAGAAATCTTCATTTTCTATATTGATAATCTTGATTCGGTTTTTTTGTCCAGTAACAATTTATTTGTTATGCAACTTAGAAATTATATATGTGTAATTATTGACTTAGACATAGAAAATGGTGTTTCCTTTTTCAGTTCAAACTCCATGCTAATGCATAAACTATACTCCGCAGGACTCCGCGGTAATTTGGTGTTCTAAAAAAACTTGATGTTTTAGATACAACCATTAGACTAACTAGTAGGACCCACATGTAAGCATCCTATGCCCATGTTGATGCCCACCCATGGGGTTGTTGAAGTGGCAATGGTAGGATGAGAGCGTCTACCGGCAATATCTAAACGGTGGAGTTTTGGTTGTGACGTAGACTCAAACATAGAATAAAAGGCTATTTTTAAAATATGAAGCTTTTGCCATAACTTGTGCAAATTATGTGGAATTTATGAAAAAAAAAACTCTCATCTTTCAGGGTCCTTTGATAGCAAGTCATCCGTGATTACTGCATCGTCCATCTAGATGTGTCTGCAATTATAAAATCACAAAGTGGGAGCGTGTATTTCTGGTGCTGCGCGTTCATGCGTGCATCTATGTTATACTCGGATCAAACACCCTTCAAAGTTCAGAGAATACCACATAGGTTTTGCAATTCGTGACAATTATGATCTTCAAAATGAAACTAATTCACACAAAATTTAAACCTTTTACTTCTAGTTACTCTCGAACTAGAATCTTGGCAGATCTATCTACATGTTTCTCTTCATCAAGACGACAAAATTTATTCCTTTTACTTCTAGTTAACCTCGTTTACACGGTTGGCAGATCTACATGTTTCTCTATATCAAGCCGAGAAGCTAGTTGAGAGAGTACTTATTGTGAAAATAAATATCACTTCCTCCTATCCAAATTAATTGACATAACCTTTATACAATGTCCAATACCATTGTTTCAAACTATGAGGTGTAGTTTGACTATCGAAATTCTTACTTTTACTAATAATTATTTCTTAATATAGTTTATGCTGCATAAAAAGGTCATTACATTCATATTTAAAAGAACCTCAGTATTATTAGATTTAGTAATATATAGTATATATTTGATAAAAAATCGTAAACTCGGACAAAATAGCCGTGGACAATCAGATTTATAGTAACATATAGTTTGTATTTAGTAATTTTTTCTATAAAACTGGTCAAACTTTAGAAAATACTAGTATGAATTAAAATAAAACTAGAATTTTTGAAGGTTTCTTTTTAGGGTAAATTTTTGAAGGTTGCACTAGACGTTATTTTGTTATATATAAGTCGGGAGGGCGTGTGCTTACCGCATCTGGCCGGGCGGGATGATCCGTCGGCGCAAACGCACGCGAACGCCTCGGCGTCGGAGTCGTACCCGCACTGGCCGCCGCTGGCGCCGCACGCGCCGCAGTCCCCGGCCGACGCCCTCCACTGCAGCAGGTACCCTTCCCTCAGCAGGCGCGGGTACTCCACCCCGGCGCTGGCGCCCGGCGACGTCAACCCGGCCACCGGCACCACCGCATAGTCACACCCACCAGCCACGGCCCTCGCGTCGGTGGTGTTGTACCGCGCGTCGAGTCGCACCACGGCCGCCGTCCCGGGGCACGTGACGTCGACGAACCCTGCCGCGGCGGGACGCGTGCAGTTGAAGAGGAAGAGGAGCTGGCGGTTGGCGGCGCTGGCGGAGAAGGGCGCGAGACTGAGGCTGGCGGAGACGTCGATCTTGGGCACGGGGCAGCCGGCGTCGTCCGTCTGGACGTTGTCGTTGGCCACGACCACGGTGCGGTCGGCGTAGGAGACGCGGAGGAGCTTGTAGCCGCCGCGGAAGGAGCGGGCCAGCGAGGCGCGGCCGGCGCGGCAGTCCACCTGGAACGCCGACGGGCCGCAGGGCGCCGGCTGGGCGGCGTCCGTGAGCCAGAACGGGTACTGGATCGTCACGTTCCCGCACGCCTTGGGCGCGCACGTCGCCACGGCCGCCGACGCGGGCGCCGTCAATTGGTGCAGCACCAAGCATGTTGCTGCTAGGACGGAGAGGAGTGCTCGTTGATGCATCGCGACGTAGGATGGATGGATCCGTGGGTGGCCCTACGTGGTGTTGTTGCGTGGAAGAAGTAGAACGTATTGTTGCGTGGAAGAAGTAGAACGTACATAGCTAGGGTGTGTTGGTATATAGGGGATGGAGAAGAAGTAAACGGGGATGTGTATTTGACTGGTGTTTCCTAATGTGGTGTCGCGTTTGTCACTTTATTTCGTGGACTTGTCTATGCTTCCGTGTGTGAGACGATTGAGTTAATTGGTTTCACTTCGTGCGTGCCGATTATTAACGCCATGCTTTACGTGATGCTTGCGTCGAGAGATTGGGACTGGCAACGGTAGGTGAGCGCGCACCTTCGTCAAAGTCGCCTTGAAAAAATTGGAGCGGAAATGGGTAATCGCGATTCGACGAACCTGCACGAATGGTGCTATCTTATCAAGTTTATATATTGGAACGACGAACCAATGTGTGGTTGGATGTTTAGAAGGACAATGATATCCCTTGCCCACCACAGTTTAAATACATCATGTTGGTGCTAGCATGGATTTTGCCTGCATTGCATGTGTGTCTTGGTTGGGTCTGGTTGAGAAGAGTAAATTGCATAAAACCCCCACTTTGAGGGCTAGGTTTGCGAAAAACACTAGGATACAGATTCGCTTCAGAAAGCACCACGTCTAGCGTAATTGTTTTGCAAAAATCACTGATCGGCGGATTTGGCTCAGTTAAATGTGTTTATGACAGATGGGGCCCGCTTTTCGCTGACGTGGCGTAACGTTTTCTCAAAAAGAGCGCTAGATGGGTCAAAAAGGCAAGAACACCCCCAACATCTTTTCCCCATACCACCCAGGCTCTTCCCCGTCTCCTCGCTCCCGCAGCCGTCCGAGGAGAGGATCCCGCACGCTGCCGCAAGTGGTAGCTCGTCGGAGCAAATGAAGCCGGCGAACTACTGAGGAGGGCGCACCACGGTCCATTTCATGGACTTGAAGTCGAACACCCACAACGCGTGCCCGCCGCAGCGTTCCTCGAACTCGATGGCACCGGTCGCCACCACGCACCTGCCGCAGCCGCCGCTCTCGAATCCGCACGCTATGCCGGCCTCGAGACCAGGCGGGTAAGGGCCCACCTCGAGCCAGCCCCGGCGCTCCCCGCTCCACTCCACCACGGTGGTGGTGCCCTCGATGCACCACACACGGTCGCACACCACCACGCGAGCCGCCGACGTCAGTGCGTGCACGTGCTCCAGGCGCCGCCACCTCCGGCGAGGGATGCCGTGTTGTCGCCCCGATTTGGCCCCCAGCACGGCCACCTCGTCCGGATCCGGCGAGGGATGCCGCGTCGCAGCCCTGATTTGGGCTCCCGCGCGAGGAGACGCCCATTGCGAGCTGCCGGACCCGGCGAGGGATGCTGCGCCGCAACCCCGATTTGCCCTCCAGCGCGAGGAGCCGCCCAACACCGGCTACCGGATCCGGCAAGGGGTGCCGCCCCCTCCCCCCGATTTGGCCTACTGCACGAGGAGGCGCCCGACGCTGGCTGCGTTGACCGGCCCAACCAGTTGCGAGGATGAACGTGGGCTGATTGCTTTTTCCTTTTTGATTTAGGGGTGTCTTTGTAAAATTTGTGGACGAGTTTGTAAAATTATATTAAAATTGACCTGGCACTAAATGTTACGCCACGTAGGCAAAAAAGGGCCCCATCTGTCATAAACGCGCTTAACCGAGCCAAATCCGCCGCAGTGGTTTTTGCAAAACAATTACGCTAGACGTGGTGCTTTCTGCAGCGAATCTGTATCCTAGTGTTTTTCGCAAACCTAGCCCTCAAAGTGGTGGTTTTATGCAATTTACTCGGTTGAGAAAAAACAAGCTAAATACCAATATCAGTATGTTGTTTGGTTGCTCACATTCCCTCTAGCTTGGCTGGGGCGAAACGAAAGGCAGACAATTTAGTGGCCGGCTTGTTTAGGCGAAAAGAGAAGCCATGGTGTTTGGTTACATGTAACCCATGTTGTCTGATAATCTTCTCATGGAGGTGGTGAGATTACCAGCACACTAGCAGTAAGCGTTCTTGTGGGACCTAGAAGCACTCTGTTTAGTCCATTTTCGGTCATTTTTTCCATCCCGGTTTGGTTTTTCTCCTTGTTTATTATTTTTATATATTCTTTAGTAACTTTATGAACTATAAAAGAATTATATATGTGGTGAACATTATTTCACAATACACACTGAACATATTCTGAGCATACGATGGACATTTTAGTAACACATGATGAACTTTTTAGTATTGTACGGTGAATTTTTTTTAATATACAATGAACATTTAAAAACTATTAATATATGCGTTAGACAATTATTCAGCATACGCAATGAACATTCTGTAATATACGCTGAACAATATTCGAATAGACACTGAACATTTGTGTAATGTAACGTCGAACAATTTCTAATTTACAATGAACCTTTGATAACACATGGTGAACTTTTTGTACTATACCGCGAATATTTTCTTAATATAAAATGAACATTTTTGTAACACACTGAACTTTTTATAATACATGAAAAAATAAAGATAAAGTAAAAAATTGAAACGGAAAAGAAAAGAAAAGAAATAAAAACAGATAAAAAAGAAAAGAAAAAAAGAAGCATAATAGAGAAGAAACAACGTATGACTGTGGGCTGGCCCAAACTGGGGCATCGGGTGGCTGACGTACAGCGAAGCCACAACGTTTTGACGTTCACGAACATCAAATAGGTCTGCCCAAGCCAAGGGAGCAACTAATCAAAGATCATTCCTTCGGAAGCCTCCCCAAGCGTCACTTGGGGTGGGTTGAGAGCGGGCTAGTTGGCGCGCTCTAGGCGCTCCCTCCTGATTTTGTTTTATCTTCTGCACGCGTTTTCGGCTTTTAGATGTTTCTTTTTTGGTTTTTTCGTCTTTTCTTAGGTTTTGGACCCAAAAACGATATCAAAATAATAAAAAATTTACGCGAAAAAACATAGATTTTTTGGGTTTTTTTGTCTTTTCTTAGGTTTGGACCCAAGCCTAAGAGAGGCATGCATTTACTTTTTGTGGAAGCATGGTCGTGCCTCTCAGAAAAGGAAAAAAACACATTTTCCTTTCTTCCCTATGATGAGAGGCACGGATTTGCTTTTGCAAGAAGCACGGCCGTGCCTCTCAGAAAGGAAAAAACATATTTTTTTTTCTTTTAGGAGAGGCACGAATTTACTTCACGTCGGGGCACGGATTTGCTTACGCGAGATGCATAGCCATGCCTCCCGCAAAAGGAAAAAAAACACGTTTCCTTTCTTTCTACCACGAGAGGCATGGATTTACTTCACATAGAGGCATGGATTTGCTTCTGCGAGAGGCACGCCCGTGCCTCTCGGAAAAAACACATTTAATTTTTTTTCTTCCGCGATATGCTCGGACTTACTTCTCGTGAGGCCACAGATTTGCTTACTCGAGAGGCATGGCGGTGCCTCTCGCAAAAGAGAAAAATATGTGTTTTCTATTTTTTTCTACCAGGAGAGGCACGGATTTGCTTCCGCGAGGGGCACAGCCATGCCTCTCGGAAAGGGAAAAAGTGCTCCTGGTTCGAGTTTTTTCGTCTAGTTTTTTTCGTGTAAAAAAAGTTCATTGAAACCTATCAACACGGGATCTAGTTTTGAAGATCTCGACATGAGAAATCCAATGGTGAAAACGATTCGAGATTTGGACGCATTGTTTAAGAGATAAATAATTCTAAATGAATGTATCTACCTAAAAAGGGAAAACTACTAGGTTGCGACAAGTGATGTATATGCAGTGTGACACTTGTCGCAACCTGGAAAGGTGATAGTGGCCATGGGGAGGGGTTAGAATCGCATGGCTCAGGCTCGATCCACGAAAAAACATTGAACATCCTATATATCGTTATAACGTGGCGCAACTCAGTAACATGTTTCTTTTTTTTTGTAACTTGTTCTATTTTTTCAATTTTAATTCCAATATTTTTACTTCCACTTTATGCTTAATATATTAAAACTTATTATTTTCAAAAAAATAATTATGGAAAATGGGAGAATATTCACCTAGATATGTACTTCCTCCTTCCCAAAATATAAGGTAGACTTAACTTTTTCTGGTCTTCATCGCACAACTTTGACTATGATTTTCTCTTATTATAGATCTACAAAATTAGTATAAAGACATGTGAAATAAAATTGTTTTGAAGACAAATGTGGCAATACCATTTATACATGTTCAATCTGAAGGAAATATGCCCTAGAGGCAATAATAAAGATATTATTTATATTTCCTTATATCATGATAAATGTTTATTATTCATGCTAGAATTGTATTAACCGGAAACTTGATACATGTGTGAATACATAGACAAAACAAAGTGTCCCTAGTATACCTCTACTTGACTAGCTCGTTAATCAAAGATTAAGTTTCCTGACCATAGACATGTGTTGTCATTTGATGAACAGGATCACATCATTAGGAGAATGATGTGATGGACAAGACCCATTCGTTAGCTTAGCATTATGATCGTTACAGTTTCATTGCTACTGCTTTCTTCATGACTTATACATGTTCCTCAGACTATGAGATTATGCAACACCTGAATACCGGAGGAACACTTTGTGTGCTATCAAATGTCACAGCGTAAATGGGTGATTATAAAGATGCTGTACAGGTGTCTCCAAATGTATTTGTTGGGTTGGCATAGATCGATATTAGGATTTGTCACTCCGAGTTTCGGAGAGGTATCTCTGGGCCCTCTCGGTAATGCTCATCACTATAAGCCTTGCAAGCAATGTGTCTAATGAGTTAGTTACAGGATGAAGTAATACGGAATGAGTAAAGAGACTTGCCGGTAACGAGAATGAACTAGGTATGATGGTACCGACGATCGAATCTCGGGTAAGTAACATACCGATGACAAAGGGAACAACGTATGTTGTTATGCGGTTTGACCGATAAAGATCTTCGTAGAATATGTAGGAACCAATATGAGCATCCAGGTTCCGCTATTGGTTATTGACCGAAAGTGAGTCTCGGTCATGTCTACATAGTTCTCGAACCCGTAGGGTCCGCACGCTTAACGTTCGGTGACGATTGGTATTATGAGTTTATGTGTTTTGATGTACCGAAGGTAGTTCGGAGTCCCAGATATGATCACGGACATGACGAGGAGTCTCGAAATGGTCGAGACATAAAGATCGATATATTGGAAGGCTATGTTTGGACATCGGAATGGTTTCGGGTGAGTTCGGGCATTTACCGGAGTACCGGGGGGTTACCGGAACCCCCCGGGGAGTTAATGGGCCTTATTGGGCCTTAGTGAGAGAGAGAAGGAGGCGGCCAAGGTGGAGGGCGCCCCCCCCCCAAGCCCAATCCGAATTGGGTGGGGGGCCGGGGCCCCTTTCCTTCCCTCTCTCCCCCTTCCTTTCTCTCCTACTCCAACTAGGGAAGGGGAATCCTGCTCCCACCGGGAGTAGGACTCCCCCCTTGGGCGCGCCATGAGAGGGCCGGCCCTCCCCCTCCTCCATTCCTTTATATACGGGGGAGGGGGCACAACATAGACACACAAGTTGATTGTTTAGCCGTGTGCGGTGCCCCCCTCCACAGATTTCCACCTCGGTCATATCGTTGCAGTGCTTAGGCGAAGCCCTGCTCCGGTAGCTTCATCATCATCGTCATCACACCGTCGTGCTGACGAAACTCTCCCTCGACCTCAGCTGGATCTAGAGTTCGTGGGACGTCACCGAGCTGTACGTGTGCAGATCGCGGAGGTGTCGTACCTTCGGTGCTAGGATCGGTCAGATCGTGAAGACGTACGACTACATCAACCGCGTTGTCATAACGCTTCCGCTTTCGGTCTACGAGGGTACGTAGACAACACTCTCCCCTCTCGTTGCTATGCATCACCTAGATGGATCTTGCGTGTGCGTAGGATTTTTTGTGAAATTACTGCGTTCCCCAACACAATCCAAATACCTTGGTATATATTAATGGCCAGAATGATGAATCAAAGACCATGCAAACTCAAGCGTGCCTTACATTTTTGGAAGGAGTGAGTATATATGTTCTTATGTAGTATATAATAAAATATTGATATATTAAAGAAATTACCTTCATTTAGAATATAGTTTTAGATTTAGAGAAATATCCATACACATATGAATACATTTTGCCACAAAGTGGATAAAATTGGTGAAGACCAAAATAATTAACTTAAAAGATTGGATTGTGATAAAATAAATGAAAAATGGAAAATGGAAGAAGGCCAAAAGGTAAGGGGTTTTATCTGTTTGGTTATTAGTTGTGTTGCACTACTCAATTTTTCCACTAGAAGATTGAACTATTTAAAAATTTCATCCTTTCATTAAGCATGTCTAAAAAACGCCACTCTAACGAAAAAACCATGCAGAGGCCAGTCTGCAGCACCTCTTAATCCATCCCGCCGAACAAGCATGGGGATGTGTGCTGCAAGGTGTATTGCGATTTCCAGCCAGGCCTGAAACAAAGAAATTAGCTATTTGCACACTAATTTCCAGATTTATAGAAACAAAGAAATCCACAATGGACGTTTGTTATTAGCTCCAGAACGGCAGCACGCCATTTTTTAGAAATATTTCAAGGTGGTCTAAAGCAATATAGACAGTTAAAATTTAATTATCTACTGGTTGATATAACTATTACTCCCTCCATTTTTATTTACACCATATATTAGGTTTGTCTAAAGTCAAACTTTATAAACTTTCAACAAGTTTGTAGACAAATATATTCACATATACACCACCGAACCAATATGTGGATTCATAACTGAATATCTTTTCACGTCATATAGATTTGATATTGTAAATGTTAATATGTTTTCTACAAACTTGCTTAAACTTTATAAATTTGACGTCAGTCAAAGCTAATATGGGGAGTAAATAAAAATGGAGTGAGTACCTCCTACTAGCAGGTAATATGAGAATGTTTTGTATATTTCTCTAAGAATGATGTGAATACACGTACTGATGGTTATTACATTGCAATATAGACGATTTATGTAGTGTGTATATTTTTTAGGATCAGATGGATATGTATACTGATGATTATTAAGTTGCAATATAGACGATTTATGTAGTGTGTATATTTTTTAGGATCAGATGGATATGTATACTGATGATTATTGTGAACTTTTATTATATCAAAAAGATACGTTGGAAATATGTAAAACATTTTTTACAAGTAATAGCAATTTTAGATTTTTTTTGTGTTGTCAAATATATCATTGATGAATGACGGTTCAAATCAAATATTTCTCTTGCCTCTTAAGGTAAGAGGGGACCATCTTAACTGAACTTTTTTCTAAAAGAGAGAGGCACATTTAGTTAATTGTTTGCTAAGAAAACATTAGCTAATTGCACACTAACTTGTGGATTAGTTTATATAAACAGAGAGGGCTATCTTAAGTGAACCTTTTTTGAAAAAAGAGAGGCACAATTAGTTAATTGTTTGCCAGAAGACAATAGCTAATTGCACACTAATTTGTGGATTACTCCCTCCGTTTTTAAATCTAAATCTTTTTTGAGATTTCAATACGGGCTATATACGAACGTATATGAACATATTTTAAAGTATAGATTAAATCATTTTGCTCCGTGTGTACTTCATATTAATATCTCCAAAAGAACTTATATTTAGGAATGGAGGAGTACTTTATAAAGAAAAGGGGACCATCTTAAGTGAACTTTTAAAAAAGAGAGGCACAGTTAGTTAATTGTTTGCTAAAAAAGTAGCTAATTGCACACTAATTTGTGGATTAGTTTACAAAAAAATAGAGAAATGCTCCGACGGTACATATACAGAAAATTGCCGAATGGAAAATTTATACTTTTTGAAGCTGCTTTTTCGTTGAGCCAGTTCAGCAATTAATGTCGATGCAACTCTGCAGACGGGCAGGCTTATCATATGCTAACCCGGACATGTCTCATCCATTTAATTAATGTGTGTGAGGAGGGCCTGACATTGAATAACTCCCATACGCCTGCACACTATTCACTCAGATGTATATTGGATTGTATACCTAGGAAACGGCTGACAGGAATGAATCACGAAGCCCATTCCCACGAAGGGGATACCGAGCTACCTGACGCTCGGCCTCTGCAACGCCGTTCTCACATTGTTATTGTCCCGTCAAAGGCCATTGACTGGGCTTATGTGACGAAAATACCCTTGGCCCCCACTTGTCATCGTTCGCTCTTCAACTCACTGTATCCCGCGGGTCCTAGTTTTCAGGATGCAGAGAGTGAAATTAGAAGCAAAAATAGTTTCGCTCGCGGGTGCTTGAATCCCTGCATGCCGTTATTTTTTTTATTCTAATAAACTCTTTGTGTTCTGATAACTAGCACCCGCATGTTATAGGGGAGCACCGACATGCGGGTTCTAGGGATATTTTGTTCACTTCACCCTGGTCAATGGTCGTTGACCAAATGATAACGATGCTGAGTGGCATTTTAAGTACATGCTTAACAGAAAGCTGAGGTTTTTGTGTAGCTGAAAATTCTAGTGGCAAAAGTGAGCACTGTTGAACAACTACTGGCAAAACTGATAAAACCCAAAAGTAAAACAAAACTAAAAAAAACTGAAATGTGCAGGGCCAAGGAGACCCACGATGCGTGGTTTGTCGCTATTTTGACACACCAATTTATTTATTTTGGAAAAGGCGGTTCTCAATCAGGGATTTTCATATAGGAGCACCTGAAAATTATATCCCAAAAAAAGAAGAAAACATTAAGTGGTGGAATTTCCAATTTTACTCGATTTGCGTCTGATTGATGATCCTTCGCACAGAGCAACGACCGAGCAAATCCGACATGGGTCGGCTCATTATATCTAGTATGCGCACTAGAAATATTGGGTTTTGGGAACCCCTTCTGGAATGTTCCTTAAATGTTTCCTTCTTTTTTTAATTCTTTTTCATTTCTTTATTCTTTAAACAAAACCGAGAAATCTTCAATATCCAAAATTTGATCATCTTTTCATAAAAAATTGAAATTTCAAATTGTTGTTGTGGTTTAAAAAAATTACTGATGTTTATCCAAGAAATTGTTCGTGTTTTCAAGAAATATTCATTTATTCAAATTGCTCGAAATTTCCAATGTTGTTCCCATTTTAAAATATTTTTTCAGAAAATTCAAAAAATTCTATGTTTTGAAGAATATTCAGAAATTAAGAAATGTTCATGTTTTTAAAAATAAATTCTAAACAATTTAATTGTTGCTAAAAATGTGCACATACTTTGGAAAACGTGTATCTTTAGAAAAATGATTAATGACAATGCGTGTCATAAGAAAAATACTCAAAATTTTGCGAAGTTAATGAACATTATACAAATAATATGTACATTAAAAAAACATAAAAAAATTAAAATATTAAAATGTAGGGAAATAAAGCTTGGAAAACAGTAAAAAGCACAAAAATGAAGAAAAAAAGAAAGCGAATGTGGGCAGGCCAACATCCCACGCTCGGTTAGCCCATAAGCATGTGGCACATCCGGTTTTCGGCGCCAGAGCTATATCTCGCGTACTCTATGATCTAAGTCCAGCTCAATTATAAGTCAGCACGTATGGCCGGCTTATTAGCGTGTTTCTGCACTCGGTCGCTATTCGTTCGCTCGCTTGCTTGGTATAGTAGATTTTTTTCTTTACTTTACACTAGCGGACTTGTGTGATTTTATCAATTTTTCTTTCTCCCTTTTCTCTTTTTCATTCGATTCTTTTTGGGTTTTATTGATATCATTGGTTTTTTGGGTTTTATTGATTTATTTGGTTTGTTTACTTCTTTTTCATTTTTCTATTTACTATTCTATTTTTGTAAATTTTCAATATTTTTTCCCGTTTAAATCTATTTTTCCTATTTTTCTCTAAGTTTGATTCTTTTGCATCATTTTCTTTTTCAATCACAATTTACTTTTTTTGTAACACATATCTACTTTTTTAATGCATGTTCTACCCCTGATTCCTACCATTTTTTCATACAGGTTGTACTTGCTTTGTATGCATATGAAATATTTCTTTTATACATGTTTAAAATTTTCAAATACACAACTAACATTTTCTTAAAATATGTGTTTTGAAATACATGACGAACAATTTCTTAAAGTTTTCAAATACATGACTAACATCAAAAAAATTTAAGAATTTTGAAATAGAAGTTAATATTTTTAAATACAATGATTAACATATATTCAAAGTACATGTTTTCATGACTACTTTTTTCGTACACATTGTAAAAAAAGTATGTACATCAGGCAATTTTTTATATGATTACCATTTCTCAAATATATGTTCTGATGTATACTTTTTTATGGATATTGTACATTTGTTGTATACATTAGGAACTTTCCTTTAGACACGTTTAACAGTTTTTATAATCTGACATATAATTATTTGAAATAAGTGAACATTGCTTTGTTACAACCATTTGCTTACTGCTATCAACATCTTTTAAGAGCGGACAATTTTTTTTGTTGCTAAACATAAGTATTTGTTTTTGGAATATATGTATTTTTAGATTTTGTTTATGAAAACATAAGAAAAATAAATTTCAAAAAAAAAGTAAAAACGAAAAGAGAGACAAAAAACAAAACTGACTGGAGAAATGAAGAAAACTGTTATTGGGCTGGCCCTCCAGGTGTTCCTTCTGGTGACGCTGGTTCTGTGTTGCTACATGCGACACATCCGAGTTTTTATTCCGCGCCTTCAGCACCGGATATAGTTCGAATCCCTAACTAGCGCATACCCTTCACTACATTATTTATGTAAATGTGCAGGCATTCTATGTCTTTGTTTTCACCAGTTTTTTGGGAACCTCTTCCAATAATTTGTACTGTTTTTTTTCTTGCCGGTTTTCTTCTGGTTTTCCCCAGCCGGCTTTCTTGTCTTATTTTCATTTTTTTGTTTTGTTTTTTGGTTTTACTTTTACTATTTTTTTAATTTTACGTTTGTATCAAATTTGTGAACTTTTTTAAAATTTGGTTTTCTTTTTACAAATTTTTGTGAACTGTTTTTAAGATCCATGAACTTTTTTTCCAAGTTTTGTGAACCTTTTAAAATTGTGAACTTTAATTTAAATGCTTGTGATTTTTGTTTTTGAATTTTGTGAACTAGTCCGATCGCTATAGTCCAGATCTGTTCTTTGAGCGGTAAGGGGCACTCTACTGATGCAGGGGAAAGTTAACATGAATACATATAGTCATGGGGAAAGCTTAGCCACATGTGGTGACCCGGGTTTAACGAAAAATAGAATTTAACCAGACTATGAGCTTCTTTATTCGTGCCCCTTCCTTCATAGATGATATCACATGTTTCAAAGAACTGTTGATTTGCCCTGATCTCCCAAACAATAGCGTCGTTCCTGCCACATGCCTCATTATTCATGTTCTCCACTACGCATTTATTATCACATGAAATAATGATCCCACTGAGGTGCAAATCTAAGGCGAGCGCTTGCGCCTCTCGGCAGGCTAATGCCTCCAAGCAAGCCGCGACCGTAAATCCAGGAAAAACCATAGACGAGGCAATAGTCCAGATAGATGCCGACTTGTCAATGGGCTGGCCCGGCTGGAGGCCGCCTATGCGTTGCCTCGACAATCTGTCGCAAAGAGTGGCAGATAGGAACTGCTTCTGATGTTTCCTATTTAATGCGTGTTTCTTCAAAAAAAAAATTGAGTAACTCGTGTTGCTTCAAATAGTTGACCCTTAGCACACGTACGAGCGAGCATCTGATATATTGGGCCAGCCCATTTCAGCTATTACATGCAATACACTCCCGGTAATAAGGAACCCTTTCCTGTCTGGTTTTATCTGTTTTCAGAACCTTCTGGAAGGTCCTTGAACCTCTTTTTTTTTCTGTTTGCTTCATTACTATATATTTTTAATTTATTCAGCTTTTTCTAATATTTTTTTACCTTTTCTTGTTTCATTATCCTTCTCTTTTTTAAATCACAAATTTTAAAAAATAAAATCTTTATAAATAGCTCGTAATATTGAAAATAGTTTTTGTTTTACAAAATTTGTTCAGAAGTTAATTCTTTCCCTTTTCCCAAAAAATATTTCATTTTCTAAAATCCTGCTTTTCTGTAAAAAATGATTTTTTTTTCAAAACTTCTTCGGGGTTTCATAATTGTTTCGAAATTTCCAAAAATTGTAAAAAATTTCAATAAATGTTAGAAAATATTCAAATTTGAATTACGTTTTTGATTTCTACGAAAAAACTTCTAGACGTCAAAATTTCTTGATATTTTAAAAAAAGTGTTAGTGTTTTTGAAAATTTGTCCGCAAATTTTGAACCAGCCACTAGCGTGCCATTGTGACAGTAACATATCGGTTCAGTGAACATCGCTACAGCGTGCTTGCTACAGTAAGACAACGATTCAGTGAACATCGCTACAGCGCCCGCACTACAGGACACGAACTCCGCAGAAGTGACAATGATTTCTCTCACAATGCTAGCATATTTCCCGCCGGAGAGCGCACTATAGTAAACATCGTTTAAGGTGATCGTTCGATACAGCGCCAGTGGGCCGTCGACCTAGCCGGGCTGCCCATATAGCACATTGTTGTTGGACGCACGATTGGGCTGTCTAAATAAACTCGAGCTTTGGCAAGGATAGCCCAAATATGCCGCCGTTGGTCGGCGTGGATGGGAGTTACGCCGCCGCTGGCCGATTCCCCGCGGCATCCCCCTGCCATCGCCGCTGGGCCATCGTGATCCTCTCAGATCAGCTCGGCTTTGGCGGTGGTAAGGTTGGCGATTGCGGGGCCGCAGACATGATGTTGCCTACGTTGCGACTGCATACGGAGCGGTGCAAACCGCTCTCTATCTCTCGGCTCGCTCGGCGATTCACCGTCTTACTCTCGGTCTCGCTCGGCAATTCACCGTCTTACTCTCGGCTTGCCGACGGAGCCAGAGTAATGCGCGGTGATTGCAGGCAAGGTTGTGCGCGCATCTCTACTACTATTAAATAAGTAAACATATTCTTCCCTAAACGCACCCAAAAACACATACACAAAACAACCGAGAGAAAATACCATCATACAATTTGGCCCACACTTTAGATCTAACCGTCAACCTACAAATTAATCCTCACATGTATACGTTTAGCAATTTACGAGAGCGGACGAAACTCTGCCATATCTATCGAACCCCTGTCGTCCGCGGCCAGAAGAAATAATAGAGCGCTCAATTTCACAAAAAATAGGCACAATTAATGCGCTGTCCCCTGCCGCGGACGCTGCGCTGGCGATTGTGACGGCCATGAGAATCCCCTCAGCGTCGGCGTCCTAGCAGCTGCACTCGCCGAGCCGTCCTCGGGATCATCCGCGGGGTCCGCTCCCTTCGGCTCTCCGAACTTCCAAGTCCCAAGCCCAGACCTAGCACCCATTCTCTTATTCCACCTCGCGTCGAGGAAGACCGGTAAGGGCATCTCCAACAGTTGTAAGATAGGTGTTGGTAAATTTGCTACCTAGAACATAGTGATGATGTGGCATGTATTAAATATGGAGAGGGAGCGAAGTTGTATGTAGATTAACCAACAACTTTTGCACAAGCTTCAAGGTGAAATAGAGAGCAATCACATTTATTTTCTCACCATCTATTGGATAACTTATATACAACCCATTAGAGTGGTTGTATAATAGCTTGTTGGTTGATGACATGAACATTTTACCAACAAGACTAACATATAACCTGTTGAAGATGCCCTAAGAGTAGGCAGGGGTGATGGGAATGGAAGGTCGATCCTGTGGTACGCGGCGAGGGACGTGGGCCTCAAGGCGCCGCTGCGGCCGGAGCCGACGCCCGCGGAGCACCTGCTCGACCCTGCCGAGCTGGAGCGGCTGCGGCGGGCGGGATGGGGGACGGGTCACGGGTCGGTGCGGGCCAAGAAGTCCGGGGTGACGACGGGGAGATGGAGGGAAGTGCAGGGTGTGGTCCGGCTGCCAGGATCTCGCCGCCGTCTGGATCGTCGAGCCGCAGGGTGGGGTCACGGAAGCCAGGACAAACCCGCAGCAGCCCGCGGTGGCCGCCTCCGGTGGGCGGCACACGAGCCCCCATAGCCAGCGTCGCAGTCGGCAAGCGAGCCTGAGAAGTGGCGTGGTGGAGCGGCCCCGGCGTTGCAGTCATCAATAATAAAGGCCCATATCTTGCTGTAATACAGGGCCTACCTTAGCTGGAATCATGTGAGGTACAAGGCTGAGGAGATTGTCAAGGATTTGATCACCAAGACTCCCGAGTTCAATGACCTGCCGCGGTTGCCCAACCGCCGAGACAGGCCACACCACATTCTCCCCATAGGATCCTCGTATGTTCCTCCTACTTCAAATTCTCACTCATGTCCTGAATCCGATCAATCTAAGTCATCACACCTTGCTCCGTTTCAACAAGTGTGTGATTGATCTTTAGTTTCAGTTAGAATGATCTATACTCTTTGTAAGTTCTCACCGGAGGCATCATCAGACCAACCTATACGTAATAAAATTGGTTGCTTCAAATTTTGTTGGGGTATGTGCTTTCACTGATTACCTTAATGCCAGTAATTCTTGATTTTTGCTTCATATATGAAATGATTTAGCTGCTCTTGATAAATATCCTTCAGTACACCGCAAATGGTTGTAAGCAGTCTCAGTTCGACTAACAATATTGATAGTGATAGATACCAAGTACTTCTACCGATCATCAATGTAAACTATCCCAAC
Source organism: Triticum aestivum (assembly GCF_018294505.1). NCBI lineage: Eukaryota > Viridiplantae > Streptophyta > Magnoliopsida > Poales > Poaceae > Triticum > Triticum aestivum. The sequence continues at coordinate 19,055,724 of NC_057802.1, read as the reverse complement.
TCTATATTAGTTCTAGCAAATAATCTGATAGAAAATAATCGATTTCAGAAAAAATCTGCAAAACTTGTAAGTTTACGCAATTCTGTTGTTTTAATCTTTGCGCTAAGAGTTTCCATGCCTATATTTTTATAGGTATTCTTAGCAATTCGGATTGTACACTGAAATTTAGGTCCTTCTCGAGAGCTTACTGTACAATAAAATGATCTACCTTGCAATATAATTTTTCTCACAAATGAAGAAATTCAGAGCATTTAAGTCTTAAATTTATCTGCTAAAATATTGAAATTTATACTTCATGTTTGGGGTTCTATTCATGAGCACTAGGCACTTCTCTGACACTGCCACAATTATTCTAGAACCTCTTTAAATTTGCAGTGCTCATCAGACGATGACACGTGTCCAGTACAAGTTTTCCAGTCAACTATTCAGATTATTGACTTTGGACGATATTTTCAGTCCTACTGAGTTTGCAAAGGATGCGCCAACCCAAGATTAATTATGATTTTTGTAAATTGCATCGGTTTACTTGTGTACCTGCTCCTTAGATGATAGTGATTCAGTCATGGAAATTTCAGTGCTTTCTTCGAGTGTCCGGAAAAATGATTCAACGTGCGTTTGCCAGAAAGTGTAGATTAGCAAGACTAACGCGTGTTGAGCATGTCAGTCTATGTGTGGGCAGGAATGATACTGTAGATTATGCTAGAGACGAGTATCTAAAGAAAAGTCTTCAAGACGGCGCTGCTGCTGCTGCTCCTTCTATGGGCAAAGTGGAGGCTGCAGTTCGAGGACTTCAAGGAGGAAAGGAAGACATGGTTGCTTCTTGGAGAGGTGAGCTTCCTTGCAGAAAAATAAATCTCTAGAGTTGTTTAACTGAATCTTTTCCGTTGTCATTGTTATGTTGAAATAAAAAAAATTGCATGAATTGTTATTGGTCACTCAATGCCTAAGCTGTTGTTGGTAAATTTGAAATTGGGTTGTACTCCAAGAGTCCATAAGATGTCATTTCCAGATGTGGTGGCTAATTTCAGAACTTAGCACCATTTTCTAAAAATAGGGTTGGGCAGTATGAGCCAACCACATGGGAGGATATTTCAAGAGAATAAACTGATTGTAGTTGCCGAATTGGTATTAGTAAGTTGCTGTTCCAACTTCCTAGAGAACCACAGGGGTTCTTTTGTTATCTGAAAATGCTTCTAATGTGTAATTCATCTAAGGAGTCTTTTAGTGTTGTGATTCAGCCCTCCTGCAAGCGGTCATCTTGGAGCTTTCCATTGCCTCCAGCGAATGTCATCTTCCAGCTTGTGACCTTGCCCCCAAGTTTTTTCTTACTGTAGTAAGCCACAAATGCTTTTCTATTGGTTATTTTAACTGATCAGAATACTCCAAATAGAAACCGTGATAATAAGATTGCCCCCTTTTGTGTTTTCTATAGAAAGTAGCCTCCATGCTTCTCAAATCTGGGTGCTGTTTTGTCCAGAGGCTTTCATTTACAAAGAAGCACATCGATGGAGAAAAAAGGTGTGGTGAAAGGCAATCTGTTTCAGGTACCTCTGTACTGATTAAAACATATGAGCAAGGTTGCCAAAATGATATTCTATCTCACAATGTTTTCTAAAACCTGACCTCATAAATTTGTTGTTTTATTAAGAAGTACCGTACATATTTGTTCTCTACGTCTTTTTGTCCAAAGGTTTTGGTTTCATTATCTTCATTGTGTTGGGATTTTAGAAGCATTGAGCAGTCACATGGCAAGTACAAGGAACATCATCACTACAACAGAGAGGTTGAAATAAGAAGTTGAGGTGATCAATCAAGGCAATAAATTGTATCATATTCTTCTGAATGAAGAGGTACCTATCTCCACTGTTTCAAAATCAAATATCGGAATGGTGCTTTGTTTTTTTTACTATTATTTGTTGCAGCGCATGGCGACGCTGATGAGCACTTGTGTTTTTGACATGCTGCGCGTCTGTTTTTGTCGACCTTTGATTCATGTATATATGTAAATTCTTTGGAAATGTATCATATGAAATGTGAATTCATAACTCTATAGTTCATGTAATATATATTATGTATAATCTCAATAATGAAATACCTATTAATATGAAATTCTTTTTTCATTCGTATCTTATTTTTCCTGACGGTTATAACAGACTAGGATATATCACTCCCTACTTTGCCAAACCAATTTTTTAAACACTATTTTGCCAAACCTGACACCCACATAACCCTTGCTCACGTTTGAACTATGTACTCATCACTTAAATATCTCACTAAGTTTTTTTTGCATGGTTTGACGTGCATTGCACGTGCACACTTACTAGTGAAGAAAAAGCATGGCTCTATTTGCTTGTGTGAATACCACCCACTGAGCAAAGGACCAAGTACGTATGCATCTTCTGATTCCACCATAAATTTCTGGGCTACAAATTATTGGGATGTATCCTCACAATGTTCAAATTGATACAATTTAAGCGTCTGGATTCTGACATTTTAAGCCCCGTAGTTAGACTGTAAATCGTGTTTACAGTGTTTTTGAGGAAATTTCTAGTCTTGAAAGGCCTTTGAAGACCCCATGCCTTTTAGTGGCTGGAACACAACACTCATCGAATACCCAAACAAATTTTATTATTTTGTGATCTAACTTATTGATGCTGATATGCTCCTGTTATCCAATATACATGAATTTCTATATATCTAAATTGTTGATCCCAGTTACCTGAAATTCTTTTATATGCAACTATGCCAACTTAATATATCATCATGCATGGGAAAGGAACCACCTTAATATGTATCACAGGTGCTACTTATATTAAAATAATAATTTACATTTATACAATAATCAGATAGTATAATAAATTATATGTATTTTACTAACAATTCTTGTATTTTTAATTTAAATACTAATGTTGCATACAACCAAAGCCCATTGAAACAATTACAAGCCATTCCCGCGGCACTTCGCGGAGTATCTTCTCTAGTATTTTATGATACAACAACAAATTTTGTGCGTTTCGTGAATTCTCACTAATCATCATATAAATTTTGGATTCACCAGACTTATCTGCCCCAAGAGTTGGCAGTATCTTTCTAATGAGATAAAATAAGAGACGAGGTGGATTTCTAGTCATAGGCTTGTAGGATTTTTCAATTCACAAAACATATCTCCTCGTATCCAGTAGAACTTGCAGTTTCGACTTCCATATTATGAGCTGAACTTAGAATTTTTGAATTCACAAGTCCTATCTCAATAGATACGGTAGAACTTGCACTTTCTACATTCATGTTGTGAGCTGAACTTTCACTGGAATAAGAGTTAAGCGTGTAGGTCAAGTTTCCTGCATAATAATAATTGCATAGAAAAACAGAGGAACAACATGGGAGTAATATCTTACAGCAATTCACAGAAATTATGCTTTGGTGGCATGTCCAGATCATCTGAGCTTCTCTTAAACATTTCTAGAACATTTGTTATAGTAGGGCGATGCACAGGTAATACTTGTATGCACCACAAGCCGATTAAGGTCATCTTTTTCGCCATTTCCTCAATTCCAGTCGTGACTTTACATGCTTGTAATCCATCTTCTTGATCAAAGTGGTCGTAAATCCAATCTGGAAAATATTTTTCACTAGAATTTGTAACAATTGATTTTACATTTCTCCTACCTCCAACCATCTCTAGCAGCATCATCCCATAACTATAAACATCAGACTTAGTTGAAACCACCCCGAAGGTTCGAGAGTAAACTTCTGGGGCAATGAATCCAATTGTTCCTCTAGCTCCCGTCATTGAAAGCTTGCTCTCCTTTGTATGACACAATTTAGCTAGACCAAAATCAGCAATCTTTGGGCTAAAATCTTTATCTAGAAGGATATTCTGAGGCTTGATATCGAAATGGATGATGCGTGTGTTGCAGCTATGATGCAAGTAATCAAGGCCTCGAGCAATCCCGATTGCTATCCCATAGAGCCTCTCCCATCCTAAAATTTCCTTGGCGTTCTCTGAGTAAATGTATTTATCCAAGGAACTGTTGGGCATGTACTCATATATTAGAGCTCGTTTTGATCCCTCTAAAGAAAACCCAAATAAGCTAACAACATTAACATGAGAGGTTCTTCCAATGCTCATAACCTCATTCACAAACTCGTCCCCATTTTCTTTGCAGCCATGCAAGAATTTTACAGCAACCAGACGGCCATCATGCAGTCTTCCTTTAAAAACCACACCATAACCACCTTCTCCCAGCTGATTGTTGCAAGAAGATGTTATCTTCATTACCTCTGAGTACTTGTATCTTGTTGGAGCTAGGGGTCCATGGGATACTATCATGGCCTCATAATTCTTTTCAGTGTTACTGCTAGTTTTCTTGCAAATGAACCTTAGTCTTTTCCCCTTTCTATGCCATATCAGCACATAAAGACATGTAAAGAGCAAGGTTGCAGCAGCTGATGTCAAACCTGAGATGAAAGAAGATGTTATTTCCTCTTGCAAACCAGAAGTTATAGTAGTCATTGTGATTTCCAAGACCATCAGTAGTTTAAATTTCTCTTTCTGCAAGATTACATCATGGCAAAGTAGCAACAAGCTATCATAATTTGCTCAGTTTTGTAAACTGAGAGTTGCTTGTTTCAAATTGTACTTTTAGAATCGTCTTTCAATTATTACAGACATGATAAATTTGAAAGTTACTATTTTGTCATGGAAAATCACTATTAGTAAACCACTGATATTTAAATCAATACATATGAAAAGATGGCAAAAGTTTTAGCGTACCTATTAGCATAATCTTCTTCCCTTTCCTCTTGCTACCTGGAATTAATATAACATTAATTGCATTTATGAGTATTATTAACTGGTAGTACTTTTACTCTAATGACCATATATAATGGCATATTTTGAAGTATAAAAAACCACCGGAGTGGCATATTTCAAAAGCCACTTTTTGTAGTGGCATTTTACGATTTCGAAGAGTTGGCAAGCAGAGTTTTTTTTTCCGTTACCCATTCTTTTGGTGTACACAAGATCATACACAAGATTTACAAATGATTGTACCTATAAATAGCCCTAGTGCATGCATGTAGGTTCGTTCCATCCATGTCAGCACGTATGTAAATTGTTTTTGTAGATCTTTGCTTAGTAAGTGAGGGCACTGCTAGTTTATGGTTGGTTTATCAAACATATATACTTATTACTTCAAGTGTTCAATTTATAGCGTGTTGTGTAATTTTGAGTTTTACAGGCAGTTGTGATTTTGAAGGCTTACCAGCGCATGTCGACTCGTGCATTTTGCCAACAGAGCAGAGGCACGCGAAGGCGGCAGACTCGTTATTATATCGACACTGCCCGCCACTCGCACTGCAGGAAGAGCAGTCCCCAGCGCCGGTGCCTGCCCAATCTAGGACGAACCCGCTCTTCAGGAGTCGACTGTAGTTTGCCGCCGTCAAGATAGCTGCCTCCGATCCAAGCACCGGGTGGTAAGCGTACATGCAGTTTCCGGTGGGTATTGCGGGCGGCATGTTCCGGTCGTAGCTGCCGCCGAGGTACACGGAGATGGGCCAAGGGCAGCTGGGCACGCCGGTGGCGTTCACATAGTCGCGCCCACACGGCTCTGTCCCGTTGCAGTCGTAGAGGAAGCACAGGGCCCGGTTGGTGGGGCTGATCTCAAACGGGGCAAGAGGTAGGATGGTCGACATGTTGAAGTCGATGCAGCACACGGCGTCGGTGCCGTGGGTGACTCTGTCGTGGGACACGAGGAAGGACCTGGTGTCGTAGTCGATGTCGTGGACGTGGATGCCAGAGCCCCTCAAGGAAGCCACGGTGCTGTTGCCGGCGCACCGTAACTCGAAGGCCGGGTGGCCGCAGGAGGAATTCGACGGATGGCTCTGGCCGCCGAGCCAGAATGGGTACTTGATGGGGAGTTCCCCGCATGTCACTGGCTCACACTCGGCATGCGTGCGTTGATGGAGTAGGAACAGCGAAATCAAGATGTGGAGCAGCGAGGTTGGATACATGCCAACAATCTGATCTGAGGAGACAGATCTCGTAAACGGGGAGGATGGCGCAAAGCTCAAGTGAGTGAAGGACGAAGATAAGGGAGATGATAATATATATAAGCGGTGTTAGCCTGCGATTATTTTTTTCTGTGGGGATTAGGCAACGACTTTGACGGATTCGGTCAATGCGTTTTGCTTTCCGTACCAACTAGAGAGAGTGAACGTGAAACGGCAACAGAAACCGGGTACAACGTTGTCCAGCAAAGACGCGGCAACAAACCTAGGGTGGTTTGTCAACGTCCATTGTCTTGATTAATATTTAGTTGGCAATGTTCCACGGGTTTATGGCAAAGATATTTTCAGAATAATGCATTAGTTGTTATGTTTAGAGCAAGGAGAAGTTGTCGTAAAAGATGCCTATGATCTGGACATTGTTCTGGATGCATGGTTCGTTATGAATCCCACACTGTCACTACTCACTACAGTTCCATAAATTTTTCGAAGCAAGTAGTGGAGCATTGCTTGTCTAGGGTCTATTAGATGCGCCTTAGGTTTTCAACTGGCAATGTTTCGTCTAATTTTATGAGTTTAACAGATACGTGAATTGAGAGGCAATCGACGTTCGTTTGGTGGGTTGGGAAGGAGAAGGAAAGAGGCCATGAGCGAGAGCATGAGCACGGCCGATTGCATCATGCATGACGGATGGCACAGGTGATACCACATTTTACATGATATTACATCTCAGAATTCAAATTGGAAGTTTTCAAAAAAATTGAAAATAATTGTGACTGTTCATAAGTGCGTCGACAATACCTAAAAGTTTCTTTATATGGTGGACAAACTGACACCATATCTTACGAATATTCATAATTGTTTTTGATTTTTTTTAAATTTGCAAATTTGAATTTTAAGGAGTGGTGTCATATGTGTGGTATCATGTGATATTTTTCCAGCTAGCTTCTTGGTCAATATATATGTTGGTTGTGCAGTACGTCTAGTTGGCTTCTTCTCTATATGTTGGACTTCCTTTTATCAACAGAATTGGAGATCATTGCTGCCTCGGACTATTTCAGGGTTGACAGAGCAAAAGTTAACTCCAGCTTGTGTGGTTCTAATTATTAATTTTTGACCAGTACTGTTTCAATTTGGGAATTTTCCGGGCATTGGTGGGGGTTAACGTACGATGAAGATAGAGTGTCCCTTCATCTGATGTCAGTTTGTATGACTGGGTTTTCCTTGTTGTACAAGTAACAGAGACAACGATTGATCCAACACTGACACATGTATTTGCTGTTGCTTGACTAACGAATGGATCAATAGTTGGACATTTCGAGAGTTGATACGTTGTCTTCTATTGGCTCCCTGTATAAAACAAAAAAAGAACCATCTTTGTGGGCAATCACACGCTGACTTTTGTGGTAAAAATGATGCATGATCTGGGTATGTTATTGTACACTGCGGCTGCTAAATGACTGTATACTAATTCAAAAATCCTAGTAGACAGTCGCTAGCGCTAATTCGAAATGACTACTAAATCAATCGCTAACACTAGTCCCTTCAATCTAATCATGTTTATCACCAAGTCATTGTACTAGGCTGCTAAGCATGCACAATAGCGGAAGAAAATATGGTAATTCTACGTGGGAGACATCCGCTGGGTTGTCTTCCAGCAGTGCAGCATCCCAAGATTTGCGGTGCGATAAATTGGATGACGCCAATGTTTGTTGACCTTGGCGGCTTGGTTTTGAACTTGGTGCTCGATGTTGGCCTTGGAGGGCTAATGGAGCTTCTTGATGTAGGCGGCTTGCTTGTTGGCATCCATACGTGTCCTCTCTTGGAATGATAGTGAAAGTAGATCAAGAGGGGTGAGCGGGTTGAAGCCCTACACCACATCGAATGGGGTCCTGCGCATTCTCGAGTGGAGAGCACGTTCTTGGCCTACCTTTAGTTATTATAGTACTCCCTCTATTCCTAAATATAAGTCTTTTTAGAGATTCTAATATGGACTACATATAGAGCAAAATGAGTGAATCTATATTCTAAAATACGTCTATACACATCCATATGTAGTTCATATAGAAATCTCTAAAAAGATTTATATTTAGGAACGGAGAGAGTATAATTATCTAGTTGATAACAACTTAGCGTGGGAAAGCATGATTCATGAAATTGTTAGTATGCACATGGTAACTAAAATATGATGCTATAAAGCTTCAATAAAAGCATGCACGTAAGCAAAGTAAAGATGATCACACCGGCCTTTCCGGTCACTTCAGAATATATCATCATTATTGCTCAACGGTTGCTCAAATTAATGTTCAATGATAGAAGCAAGTGCAACCAAGACCATTTGCTAGAGTACCCGCAAAATAAAGACAACACAAAAGAGAAGATCTTTTTTTTTTGGATTTTCATTAGCTCAAAACATGAAGAAAATGAACAAAAGTAACTATTTTTGTTGTTTTTCCTTTTGTGAAGCAAAAAGTGCATCAAGACGCAAACGAATGAAAATATTTTTGTTGTTTTCAGTTGAAACATAACAACTAGTAGTTTAAAACCATTTTTGGTCTTTTTGAAACATTAAAAAACAAGAATGACAAGAAACTTCGAAGGGATTTTTTGCTTTTCAATTTTAAAAAGGAAACAAAATAGAGAATGTTTTTATTTTTTAGATTTTCCAAAAAAATTGTATAGCTCACAAAAGAAATTTGAGAAAATAGTTTTGATGTTTTCTAAGGTCATAAGAAACTAAGAACCAAAAGAAGAAGGAAAAAAATATTTTTGGTTTTTTCTCAAGTCACAAGAAAACGTTGAAAATCAAACGGAGATGCAAACAAATTAATATTTTGTTATGTTTGGGCTTTTAGAGAAGAGAAAATAAAACGAGGAACAAAAGAATGCAAATGCAAGGAACATGAAGTTATCTTAATTAGTCTTCTTATATTTTGTGGATTTTTAAATAGAAGGTATAATCATAATTATATTAGTTGTTTCAAGTAAGAACATCACATTAATATAGGTTCCACCAGACAACAATTATGAAGGCAATGAACCTTAACTCAGCCAAACTAGATGAAAACTACTTGGTGAAATTCGGTTCTGTACTCGAGAGCGATCCGATCCCTATAAGTAATAACTTCGCGTGTTCGTGCTGGTCAGCTATTACCATGCTTTACGTGATGCTTGCATCACATGTTGAGATTGGCGATGGTAGGTGATTACGCACCATTTCTAGGATCGAATTCAATAAAAAAACTAGAGAGTTTCGGGAACATTGTTTTTTGTGGCGCATCCTATTTGAACACCACCTAACAGGCCGGCCACATCACTATAGAGCGACTCCGCTGGTGATCTAGGCATCGCCAGTGTCTTCTCATTGTCGTCGTCGGTGGTCTGGTGGGGGCAAAGAGTGTGTGGTTGGGGCTACGATGGAGGCCTGGGATCCTGGATAGCAGGCGCTGCATGGCCCGATGGGGAGATGTGTGGTGGCAACTGCTACCTCGATGCTGTATCGCATGTCTTGAAGGAAATATGCCCTAGAGGCAATAAGAAAGTTGTTATTTTACATTTCCTTATATCGTGATAAATGTTTATTATTCACGCTAGAATTATATTAACCGGAAACTTGATACATGTGTGGACAAAACACCGTGTCCCTAGCGTTAATCAAAGATGGTTAAGTTTCCTTACCATAGACATGTGTTGTCATTTGATGAACGGGATCCCATCATTACGAGAATGATGTGACGGACAAGACCCATCCGTTAGCTTACCATATTGATCAATCAGTTTTATTGCTATTGATTTGTTTATATCAAATACGTATTCCTTCCACTATGAGATTGTGCAACTCCGGGATACCGGAGGAATACCTTGTGTGCTATCAAATGTCACAACATAACTAGGTGATTATAAAGATGCTCTACAGGTACCTCCGAAGGTGTTTGGTGGGTTGGCATAGATCGAGATTAGGATTTGTCACTCCGAGTATCGGAGAGGTATCTCTGGGCCCTCTCGGTAATGCACATCATAAGAAGCCTTGCAAGCAAAGTGACTAATGAGTTAGTTACAAAGATGGTGTATTACGGAACAAGTAAAGAGACTTGCTGGTAACGAGATTGAACTAGGTATGTTGATACCGACGATCGAATCGCGGGCAAGTAATATACCGATGGACAGAGGGAATAACGTATGTTGTCATAACGATTTGACCGATAAAGATCTTCGTAGAATATGTAGGAGCCAATATGGGCATCCAGGTTCCTCTATTGGTTATTGACCTGAGAGGTGTCTCGGTCATGTCTACATAGTTCTCGAACCCGTAGGGTCCGCACGCTTAACGTTCGGTGACGATATAGTATTATATGAGTTATGTGATTTGGTGACTGAATTTTGTTCCGAGTCTCGGATGAGATCACGGACATGACGAGGAGTCTCGAAATGGTCGAGAGGTAAAGATTGATATATAGGACGATGATATTCGGACACCGGAAGTGTTCTGGAGGGTACCGGGTACTTATCGGGTCATCGGAAAGGTGTTTCGGGCACCCCCGGCAAAGATATGGGCCTTATGGGCTAAGTGAGGGAACACACCAGCCCTGGTGCGCCCCTATAGAGGCCAGCCCTATGAGGACGAGAAGGAAAGAGGGTAGGGCAAGGAAAGTGTGGATTAGGATTCCTACTTCCTTCCCTCTCCCCCCTCTTTCCTTCCACCTCAGTTATATATGGCAGGGGGCGCGCGGCTTGGGAAGGACTCCAAGTAGGATTCCTCCTACTTGGGCGCCTCCTATGCCTGTTCCTCCTTCCGTCCCACCTATATATATATGAGGAGGGGGGCGCCTAGCACAAAATGGCGCCCCCTCCACAGTTTACACCCTCGGTCATATCTTCGTACTGCTTAGGCGAAGCCCTGCGAGGATTACTTCGCCATCATCGTCGTGCTGACGGGACTCATCTACTACCTCGACGCCTTGCTAAATCAAGAAGGCGAGGGACGTCACCGAGCTGAACGTGTGCAGAACACGGAGGTGCCGTGCGTTCGGTACCTGATCGGTTGAAGCGCGATGAAGTTCAACTACATCAATCGCGTTGTGAAACGCTTTCGCTTACGGTCTACGAGGGTACGTAGACACACTCTCACCCTCGTTTCTTTGCATCTCCATGGATAGATCATTGCATGTGCGTAGATGTTTTTTGTTTTCCATGCAACGATTCCCAACAGTGGCATCCGAGCCAGGTCTATGCGTAGATGATATGCACGAGTAGAACACAAAGAGTTGCGGGCGGTGATCGTCATACTACTTACCACCAATGTCTTATTTTGATTCGGTGGTATTGTTGGATGAAGCGGCCCGAACCAACCTTACATGACCATGTTCATGAGACCGGTTCCACCGAAAGACATGCCACTAGTTTTGCATAAAGGTGGCTGGCGGGTGTC
>NC_057802.1:18721743-18743943 GCF_018294505.1 Triticum aestivum | reverse complement strand
GGTCAGTCGCATTCATGTGTTCATCCGTCATCAGATCATTCCACAAAGCACAACGCATTGACCAAGTCAAAATCATGTACGAACCTCAAATTGGGGATCTCCATATTGATTGACAGAGCTTCCATGGCTAGAGAGCTTAGTGAACTAAAGGATAAGTCACTGACATGACTAGTTTGCTTGGTTCGATTAGGGAAGTGCAAACAAATTAGGCACTGCTTGTCCTAGTGTAGCTACAAACTTCATTAAAAAATAATTTGGTGGTTGAACTTACGTGTTGCTGCAGGCAGAGGGGGAGGGGGGGCCTCCCATGTCAAGAGGAAGCCATCGTCGATGAGCTGCTCGTAGTCGCTTGCGTTCGTCTTGCCAGACGACGAGCCCAGTACCGGCACAATGGTTGCATCGCAGCCCTCCATGGCGTAGCTGGCGTAGTTCCCGATCCGGTCGTGATGCACTCCCGCACGGACAAACACCTCCCACTCGTTCCCGCACCTCACTCTTGTCTGCACTGCTGAAATTTTGAGATGGGCTCTAGGCCCATGTAGCAATTTCTGAAAAATCTCTAAGGGCCCATGTGGGTTATATGGCACTAGGTGTAGTGGGAAGTTTAGTCCCACCCCGAAAGTGGAAGAGAAGTTGGACCTCCTTATAAGGGTTTCTCTTCTACATGCTATTGGAGCTTGAGAAGAGAAGAGGCCCTCGCGCACTCCTCCTCCGCCGCCCGCCTCGCCACGCCAAGTGTGCGGTGTCTCCTAACCCTAGACGCCACGAACAGATCACATCTGCTGCCCTTCCCGTTCCTGTACGGGATGAGGGGCGAATAGGTTTTTGGGCAGCGATTACGTGACTGCTCACTTCCGATCGTCTACTTCCTCTACATCCGCGTCGCCTTCATCATCACCATGTCCACCGACGCCGAACGTGCTGCTGCCACCAAAGCCGCGGCCTCTGCATGGCCTACTGGAGGGTATAAATCGTTTATCCCGCTCCTACTGTTTTCTGTTTTAGCCATGCTAGCGTTATACGTAGATCTTTCTGTAATTAGCGTAGTATGTGCTAGTTTGACTGAATATCAGTATGCGATCATATGTGTCAATGCCATGCTAGTGATTTACTCGTGGATTCATTTAATCGAGAAATTGCCTATTTACTCAACAATCCAAAAACCTATTATGTGTAGGAATTTTTCGGCAAGTGGCTTTGCCGCTGCACTGAAACCGGATAAGTTTATCGGTACATACTTTAAGCGTTGGCAGACTAAGACCACGTTATGGCTCACGGCTATGAACGTGTTCTGGGTCACCTGTGTCTCCACGGGAACGATTGCTCCTGAACAGGAGAAGGCGTTCAAGGAGGCTACCGTTGTGTTTCTCGGAGCAGTTCTTAGCGTGATCAGACATAAACTGGTCGACGCATATTTACATGTGCATGTCGCCAAGGACTTGTGGGAGGCGCTCGAATCTAAGTTCGGGGCAGCCGATGCCGGAAGCGAGATGTATATTATAAAGCAGTTCCATGATTACAAGATGGTTGAAAACCGTCCTGTATTGGAGCAGGCTCATGAGATAATATGCATTGTTAAGGAGCTTGAACTTCTTAAGTGCGAGTTACCGGGCAAGTTTGTCGCGGGCTGCATAATCGCTAAGCTCCCTAATTCCTGGAGGAACTTTGCCACCACTCTGAAACATCAGAGGCGTGAATTCTCTGTGGAGGATGTCATCGGCCATCCGAGTGTTGAGCAGAATTCAAGGGCAAAGGACTCGCACGGAAAAGGGGCCGAAGGGACTTCTGTCGCCAACATGGTGAACCAGAAGAACTTCAACTCCCACAAGCCCAAGGGAAAGAACGGTGTCCAACACAATACCGACTTTAAGAAGAAGGGTAAGAAGACCTTCAAGAAGAACAAGAAGGACGAGGGCTGCTTCACTTGTGGTTCGGTTGAACATTGGGCCAACAAGTGCCCAAACAAGTACAAGAAGTCAGGACAGGACTCCAAGTCCGTCAACATGATTGTGGACAACAATGAGAATGGTGCACCTGGGTACGGTAATTTATTTACTGTTTTTTCAGTGTTTCAGCCCACCGATTGATGGGTGGACACAGGTGCAGGTGTACATGTGTGTGCTGACATGTCATTGTTCACTTCTTACCAGGTCACAGGCCACGGGTCCGTATTGATGGGGAATGGCGCGAGTGCTTCTGTTCATGGTGTTGGCACGGTCGATCTGAAGTTTACTTCGGGAAGGATCGTGCAGCTGAAGAACGTGCAGCATGTCCCCGCCATCAAGAAGAACCTTGTTAGTGGCTCCCTTCTATGTAGAGAAGGGTTTAAGTTGGTTTTCGAGTCTAATAAATTAGTTGTTACGAAATATGGACTCTTTGTTGGAAAAGGTTATGAGAGTGGAGGGATGTTCCGCCTTTCCCTCGCAGATTTTTGTAATAAAGTCGTGAACCATGTTCATTCGAATGTTAATGAATCTGAAGTTTGGCATTCACGTCTTTGTCACATTAGTTTCGGTGTTATGACGCGGCTAGCCAAGTTGGATTTAATCCCGAGTTTTATTTTAGCCAAAGGCTCTAAGTGCCTTTCATGTGTGCAAGCTAAGCAACCTCGCAAGCCTCACAAGACCGCGGAGGAGAGACACTTGGCACCATTAGAACTCATACATTCTGATCTTTGTGAGATGAATGGTGTGTTGACTAAAGGTGGAAAGAAATACTTCATGACATTGATAGATGATTCCACTAGATATTGCTATGTGTACCTGTTAAATACTAAAGATGAGGCTCTACACTACTTTAAAATCTATAAGGCAGAAGTTGAGAATCAACTTGAAAAGAAAATTAAACGAGTCCGGTCAGATCGTGATGGAGAGTACTTCTCGAGTGAGTTTGATTCCTTCTGTGCGGAACACGGCATTATTCATGAGAGGACGCCTCCCTATTCACCCCAGTCAAACGGGGTTGCCGAGCGGAAAAACCGTACTCTAGCTGATTTGGTTAACGCCATGTTAGATACATCGGGTTTATCCAAGGCATGGTGGGGGGAGGCTATATTGACGGCATGTCATGTCCTGAATAAAGTTCCGACAAAGGATAATGAGATCACTCCCTATGAGAAATGGGCAAAGAGGAGGACAACACTCTCGTACTTGCGCACTTGGGGCTGTCTGGCGAAAGTCAATGTGCCGATCCCCAAAAAGCGTAAGCTTGGACCCAAGACTGTGGACTGCGTTAATTTGGGCTACGCTAAGAACAGCGTTGGCTATAGATTTCTAGTAGTGAAATCTGAGGTACCTGACCAGAAGGTCGGTACAATTATGGAGTCTAAGGATGCTACATTCTTCAAGGATACTTTTCCTATGAGAGATATGCAAAGCACTCCTAGACAGGAATCTGAGGAGACTCCTGAACCTGCCATCCCTATGGAATATTATGAACAAACACATGATGAAAATCCTGAGGAGGATGACGAGGAAACCCTTGGTAGGGGCAAGAGACAAAGGACTGCAAAGACCTTTGGTGATGATTTCTTCGTGTACCTCGTGGATGATACTCCCACTTCTATTTCAGAAGCGTATGCCTCTTCAGAAGCTGACTACTGGAAGGATGCGGTCCGTAATGAGATGGATTCCATCATGGCTAACGGGACATGGGAGATCACTGAACGTCCCTATGGTTGCAAACCATTAGGATGTAAGTGGGTGTTCAAGAAGAAGCTTAGGCCCGATGGTACGATTGAAAAGTACAAGGCTAGGCTTGTGGCCAAGGGCTATGACCAGAAAGAAGAGGAAGATTACTTCGACACTTATTCACCTGTAGCTAGACTGACCACCATTCGAGTATTACTCTCGTTGGCAGCCTCGCATGGTCTTCTCGTCCACTAGATGGATGTTAAGATGGCTTTCTGAATGGAGAGCTAAAAGAGGAAATCTACATGCAACAGCCAGATGGCTTTGTGATAGATGGTCAGGAAAGAAAGGTGTGTAGGTTGCTGAAATCTTTATATGGCCTGAAGCAAGCACCTAAGCAATGGCATGATAAGTTTAATACAACTCTGACATCTGTTGGTTTCGTTGTTAATGAGGCTGACAAATGTGCATACTATCGCCATGGTGGGGGCGAAGGAGTTATACTGTGCTTGTATGTTGATGACATACTGATATTCGGAACCAACCTCAAAGTCATTGAGGAGGTCAAGTCGTTTTTGTCTCAGAACTTTGAGATGAAAGACCTTGGTGTGGCTGATGTTACCTTGAACATCAAGCTACTGAGAGATAATGAGGGTGGGATTACACTTCTGCAATCCCACTATGTTGAGAAGGTGTTGAGTCGTTTTGGATATTCGGATTGCACACCATCTCAAACACCATATGATCCTAGCGTGTTGATTCGAAAGTCCAAAGGCACGGCTATAGATCAGTTGAGATACTCTCAAATCATTGGTTCACTGATGTACCTAGCGAGCGCAACGAGGCCCGACATCGCGTTTGCTGTGAGCAAACTGAGCCGGTTTGTTTCCAAACCGGGTGATGTACATTGGCATGCTGTTGAATGAGTCATGCGCTATCTGAAAGGTACTATGAACTATGGACTTCACTATACCGGAGACCCGTCGGTACTTGAAGGGTATAGTGATGCAAATTGGATCTCTGATGTTGATGAGATGAAGGCCACAACTAGGTATATGTTTACTCTTGGAGGTGGCGCTGTTTCCTGGAAGTCTTGCAAGCAAACGATCTTAACGAGATCAACAATGGAAGCAGAATTAACGGCATTAGACACATCTGGTGTCGAAGCGAGATGGCTTCGAGATCTTTTGATGGACTTGCCATTGGTTGATAAACCGGTTCCGGCTATCCTTATGAACTGTGACAATCAGACTGTCATCACCAAGGTGAAGAGTTCAAAGGACAACATGAAGTCCACCAAACACATAAGAATGAGATTAAAAGCTATTAGACCGGAGTGATGGCGTTGGACTATGTCCATACGGCTAAGAATCTGGCAGATCCCTTTACGAAAGGGCTATCACGTGTTGTGATAGATAATGCATCGAGGGAGATGGGTATGAGACCCACATGAGTTGCCATGGTAGTAACCCAACCTATGTGATCGGAGATCCCGTGAATTAGGACCTGGGAAAACAAGCCAGTGGTGAACTGAGGAGAGTAACTATACTAACCCACTCCGTTGGAGATGCAATACTCTCGATACTGTATGGTAGGATGACTACTGTCTTAATGTGTTCCGAAGCTTATATAAGCAAGATGCTATCCTACAGAGTGATCTTTGGAGGAACACACCTATATGAGTCCGACTGCTGGTCACAGTCTATGAGATTGGGGTGATCTCTAGTAAGCTCATGAATAGGCCAGGAGTGTGACTTATATGCTCCACCCGAGGGGTCAGCCTTCGGCAGCCTAGTACTAGTGAGACATGTGGTGAAACTTCTTTACGCCAAACTGACAATTCAAGGCATAGTCCATTGTTCAGTTGTGAAGGAGTGTAGCTACTTGCTCTAGGTGAAGCTCAACCTTAACAGGTCTTCACTGAAACACTGGTATATCGAAACAGTAATTGGAACAGAGGACACAATGGGCCCTCGAGATCTGGTGGGGGATTGCTGAAATTTGAGATGGGCTCTAGGCCCATGTAGCAATTTCTGAAAAATCTCTAAGGGCCCATGTGGGTTATATGGCACTAGGTGTAGTGGGAAGTTTAGTCCCACCCCGGAAGTGGAAGAGGAGTTGGACCTCCTTATAAGGGTTTCTCTTCTACATGCTATTGGAGCTTGAGAAGAGAAGAGGCCCTCGCGCACTCCTCCTCCGCCGCCCGCCGCGCCGCGGGTTGCGGGATTGAGCCGAGCCGAGCTTACACCTACGCGCTTATTTTTGCCAGTCACGTCGGATCGTGGGCTGTCACGGACTCGGACGTGGGTCGAGCCCACGTCTCTCCACGCGGCTGCGCCTATATAAGTGTGCGATGTCTCCTAACCCTAGACGCCACGAACAGATCACATCTGCTCCACGCGCACGCCCACCGTCGTTCCCTTGTTGCTGCTGCCGCCGGTGACTCCATCCCGTCCGCCGCGTACACGGTCGACGGGAGAGCAGGTCTCCGAAACCACGCCCTTCTGGTTCCTGTACGGGATGAGGGGCGAATAGGTTTTTGGGCAGCGATTACGGGACTGCTCACTTCCGATCGTCTACTTCCTCTACATCCGCGTCGCCTTCATCATCACCATGTCCACCGACGCCGAACGTGCCGCCGCCGAGAAAGCTGAAGCTGACAAGAAGGCCGCCAAGGACGCCGCTGCTGCCACCAAAGCTGCGGCCTCTGCATGGCCTACTGGAGGGTATAAATCGTTTATCCCGCTCCTACTGTTTTCTGTTTTAGCCATGCTAGCATTATACGTAGATCTTTCTGCAATTAGCGTAGTATGTGCTAGTTTGACTGAATATCAGTATGCGATCATATGTGTCAATGCCATGCTAGTGATTTACTCGTGGATTAATTTAATCGAGAAATTGCCTATTTACTCAACATGCACCAGGCCTCCATCCCGACCTGCAGCAGCCACCGCGCTTTCGTCCGTGCAATTATACAAAATGAGATTCAGGTTGCCGAGGTCATCTTGAACTGGGTGTCCAGCTTGGCGGAGGTGTTCCCAATCTGTATGCAGCATGAAAGCATGTTGCCAGGACGGAGAGGAGTGCTTGTAGAAACGGCGGCTGCATAGACGTTCGATCGATCGATCCTTCGGCCGGTGGTGTTGCATGGAAATAGGCACGTAGGCCGGGAGTATATATACGAGTCATGTTGTGCTGGTTTTATTTCGTGGGTGCTGATTAGCTAGCGCCACACATGATGTGATGTCAGGATCCAACTTGAACCAAAGCATTGGAGAGGAAAATGATCCTCCAAAAAAATGGAAAGGGGATGTGATGGGTAGGATTGTTATTCTGAACAAACAGACCAATGTGGGTCTCACGGGGCCCATTATGTTGCTCTGAACTGGGCCGTTCAGAGGACTCATCTACATGGCCTTGAGGGGCCTGTCGCAAGGCCTACAGTCCAAACCTGCCGACGTGATTGGCGTCGTACGCCGTCGCTGGTCGACCGGTAATGGCGTATTCCCCCCGATTGACCGCGCGCATCCCCTTGCCGGCGCCGCTACAGTGTGCGGCTGCCGCCGTGACCGGCCGACCAGAATACCCTACACCACATCGGACTAGCGTTGGTTAGGGCGGCGAAAGGGAGCCACGGTAGCGATGTTGCCTGAGAAGCGGCAGAAATCCTCGTCTCGCCAGCGGGGGATAGCTAGTAAAATCGGAGTAGGGCGGTGGTCGCCGGCGAGGTTGTGTACGCGTGAAGGAAAAGCACGGCGCCATTTCCTCGAGTGGATACCACCTGCCGAGCAGAGGACCAAGTAAGTATACCGCCTTCGACTTCCACGATTAACTGCTTGCTACGAATTAGCATATAATTAGTCGCAAATTTAGATGGATATACAATTTATATCCTGATTCTAAAATTTCAGCCCCGCAATTAGAGCTTAAATCACGTTTATCCAGTTTTGGGGGGAATTTATACTCCGGAAGATCTTGCTACCAGTCTGCCTTTTTGTGGGAATAGCTGTCCACCTTAATTTTGGCATAAGATCCAATCATTTTATCTGTTCGAACTTAAAAGGTGAAACACAAAACTCATCGGACACAAGAAAAAACTAGGTCTGAACTTCGTGTTGTGTATACTCCTAAAGTACAGTGATCTCAGAAGTCTTCAGTTATCACCTGGTAAGTGGTCCAACCTTAGTATGTGCTAGTTCAAATATGACACACATATAAGTGCCTACCAGAGAAGAAAAAAAGTTGGCATTGACATCCCCATCTGCAAGCCAAAGTTTGTTCTCACCACTCCTATTGTATGATGAACTCAAAGGTACGACATTGTATCTCTTCTGTTCTTCATGCCCTTCCCAACAGCCAAGCTGAAAAATCATTATGTGTTAGTCTTTATAAACCCCATTACTGATAAAGTGATTATTTGCGAACTTGGACAATACTATCATTAACGGAACTTCAATTCAACAGACATTTATCTGAGTTTTATTTATAACCAGAGAAGCAAGATTTGGTGATAGAGCCACCCTTTACTCTAGGCCATTCGTACACAGCACATGGAATAAGCGTTTGTTGCACATCAAACTAAAACTTTTGATTTCGCCACCTCTTTTTAGGTAATCTCAAAGAAAATTGGAACACTGACGAATTTATATTGAAATTTCCAGTCAATTGTGTATTAGCAATTCTGTAATGATTATGATACAATGTCGAACTTAATTGAGCCTGTTCAACATCTGAATATACACTATTACATGTTACCTTCTCAAAGAGGTGGAAATTGTCGTGCGTTTCCTGTATTCACAAGCCTTATCTCCTCAGATGTCGTAGAGCTTGCGCTTTGAACATTCATATTGTGAGCTGAGTTTTCGCTGTAATTAGAGATAAGCAAGTAGGTCAAGTTACTGAAAATATATTTTTGCAAAATAAGAACATCACCGAGAAATGCGAACACTAATCGATGTAGAAGCATCTTACAGTCGTCCACTGAAGTTTTGCTTCGGTGGCATGGCCATGTCATCTAAGCTTCTCTCAAACATTTCTAGAACTTTGGTTATAGTAGGGCGATACACAGGTAATACTTGTACGCACCACAAGCCAATCAAGGTCATCTTTCTTGCAATTTCCTCAATGTCACATGTAACTTGACATGCTTCTAATCCATCATCTTGAGCAAAGTGATCATAAATCCAATCTGGGAAATACTTTTCACTGGATTTTTGAGCCACCGATTTCACATTTTTCCTTCCTCCAACCATCCCGAGCAACATCATTCCATAACTATAAACATCTGACTTTGTTGAAACAAGTCCAAAGTTTCGTGAGTGAACTTCTGGAGCAATGAATCCAATTGTTCCTCTAGCACCAATCATTGAAAGTTTGCTCTCGTTAGTACGACACAGTTTAGCAAGGCCAAAAATCGGCAATCTTTGGGCAAAAATCCTTGTCTAGAAGGATATTTTGAAGCTTAATGTCAAAATGGACAATCCGTGTATTACAGCTATTGTGCAAATATTCTAGTCCACGAGCTATCCCAATCGCTATTGCATAGAGCCTCTCCCATCCTAAAATTTCTTTTGGGTTCTCTGAGTAAATGTATCTATCCATGGAACCATTGCACATGTACTCATATATAAGAGCTCGTTTTGATCCCTCCAAACAAAATCCAAGTAGGCTAACAATATTCACTTGAGAAGTCCTGCCAATGCTCATAACCTCATTCACAAACTCCTCCCCGTTTCCTTTGCAGTCATGCAAGAATTTGACAGCAACCAGATGACCATCATGTAGCTTTCCTTCGAAAACCACACCATAACCACCCTGACCAAGCTTTTTATTGCGAGAAGACGTTATCTTCATGACCTCTGAGTACATGTATCTTTTTGGAGCAAGTGCTCCATACGATGCTATCATCGCCTCGTAATGCCTTTCTGTGCTGCTACTATTCTTTTTCCAGGGGGAAAACCAGTTTCTTTTCCCCGTCATGTACCATATCAGCACATAAATACAAGGAAAGAGCAGTGCTGCAGCCGCTGATGCCAAATCTGAGATTGAAGCAGACGTTTATTTTCTTTGTACCAGGAGTTATAAACTTATAATAGGGATATTTAGATCTCTTAGAACATCAATAATTTTAAATTCAAGTTAATTGCGCAAAACCACAGGTTTGGGGGTTAAGGTTTCACATGACCACACTTGCTTTCAGATTTTGATTCTAGAATCAACTTTCAGTGAGTACAAAGATTCTACATTTAAAGTTATCATTTCCTCATCGAAAATCACTATCAGTGAACTACTGATATTTAAATCCTTACATATGAAAAGATGGCAAAAGTTTTGGCATACCTATTAGCATAATCTTCCTGCCAGTCCTCTTGTCACCTGGAATATAGTGTTACATTTATGAGTAAAAGCAATGTCGTGCAATAGACATTGGTTGTGTTTCCAAAAGAAAGAGGCAAACATAGTATATGAAATACATTGCAATATTGTGAAGGACAATATATAGAACAACTGGAAATGTGATTTTTTTTATTGAGCATCCATGTCGCTCAAATACAGGTTTAACAAAAAAAGGGTTAGGCCTGTGTAGATTAATAGCCAATATAAGCGATTTGATAAGCTGTGACATATAAATTTGTGTTTTAGTCATATTGCAATGAACAGCACATCTCACTCTGCATAGTAATTAGAGGGAACATATGTGCCCTGTTAAACAAAATCTGCAAATTTCCTTTGAACCAGCATGATCACAGTGTGCCAAAACCGAAGAGTACTTGTGTAGGGTACAGAACTTGACCGTTGACACGGGTTCTGTTAAATCGCACTACTTAGTACATTTCAGTATGGATAGAGTAGTGTAATTAGTAGGTACCTGCATGTTGTGTACGTTTTTCCTATAAATCTCTCCTCTATACCAGAACTTACCCAGTGTGCCAAAACCGAAGAGTACATAGTCTAGAGAACTAAACCCATCCATCTTTTTTTCAGGTCAAATTGTCAAACTTACTGTCACTATTATAGGTGTCAAACTCACCACAGATCATGAGCTCGGACACCCCTAGGAGTAGTGGCACTCGAAGAAATCATAGGCGGTGTTAATCCGTCAAAGCCTTCTACTCTCCACGAATGCCACGCAGTCGCCAGCCGTGTACTCGAGACCAAACACGCCCTTCATCAGCCGGCGGTAGGTCGCCCCAGTCGCCTCCGGGCACCCCAGGACCGGCATCATGGACACCATGCAGTTCCCCGGCACCGGCCCCCATTTGTCGTTGGGCTTGTACTCATCGGGTAGCAACGTAAACAAATTGTTGAGCGACCCGTGAAGGCGTGGTAGCCGCACTCTGGCTGGTGCGTGCCTACAAGCCAGAATGGGTACACTTCGCTCAGGCCACCGAACATTGCTGGGTCGCACGAGGAGGAGGATGACAAGGGGAACGTGGTGTTTTAGGCGCTAGTGGTGGTGCTAGATACGAGAGTGAGCAGAACATGGCAGCTGCAGAGAAGTGAAACGAATCCATCTGCCTGCTCTTGCATACTACTCCCTTCATTCGAAATTACTTGTCGTAGAAATAGATGTATCTAGACGTATTTCAGTTTTAGATACATCCATTTCCGAGACAGGTAATTCCGAACGAAGGGAGTAGACGATTGGCGAGAAGGTAATACTTCCTCCGTCCTAAAATAAGTGTTTCAACTTTGTACTAACTCTAATACTAAGTTGTACTAAGTTTAAGACACTTATTTTGAAACGAAGGGAGTAGTAAGGAGTTGAAGCCTTGTTTCACGCAGAATCTGCGATACTACTAGTCTCACGCGGCCTAACAAGTGCTGCACCGGTCCACGGTCAAAGTATCATTGTCTTTGACCTTCTGATGACTTCAAAATCTTGGTTGGTCAAATATTTTCTTGTGTGGACTGGAGTGCACAGGATTGGAAGTACCGTGCCATTTTGGCACTAGCAATCACCGACGATGACAGGTGTTGCATCTCTTACTTCTCTCTTTTGAGAATACCACCGGTCAATTTTTTAGTATTTTCCCACAAAAAATGAAGCATTTCAAATCTTCAATTATATGCTCCAGCTTGTTTCAAATTGGGGACTCAACGCGAATGGCAAGCAATTTTGATCATCTAAGTGGCCAAAACTTCTGCCTAGAAGCGTCCGACCCTGTGCACTTATCTAGTGCCAGGCGCCTAGTTGCTGCCCATAAAAATATTCGATGAGGACGGAATAGGACGAGTGAGCTTACCACTGCCACCAGCGGCCGGAGGAAGCTGCCATGTCAGGAGGAAGCCATCGCTGATCAGCTCCTCGTAGTTGCTGGCATTCACAATTTCAGACACCCCGAGCACCGGCACGGCGGTGGTGTTACAGCCCGGTAAAGCGTAACCACTGTCTATCCTGACAGACGAGTTGTATCGCCCTCCCACACAGACAAACGTGTTGTTACGACACACTGTTTCCACCAGCCCCAATCGAGCCGCCGTGTCTGGCGCCAACGGCTTCGTGCAGTTGTAGAAGATAAGGTTCTGGTTCAGGGGGCTTATCGAGAACGGAGGCCCGATTTTGGCCGCGGTGTTGGCCTTCGGGAGACGGCAACTCAGGGTGGACACGGTCCGGGCCGGTCCGGTCCCTGACCGAGCCGCCGTTTAGACCGGCCGCCGGCGGACCGGATCGAGCAGCACAGCCGTCCTCTTTTCTTGGACCGGACCGGCGGAGGTAAAGCTCGGGCCGGACCGACAGGACCGGCCGCGGCAGCGAGGTCGTGACTACGGCGGCGTGAAGAGACGACTCCGGCGAGCTTCTAGACACGATGGAGACAACTGCATGATTGAGAACGGCGACGGTTCACACATGGGAACAACAGGACGCGATGGCGCCGGCCGGGGCGCGCATGTTTATTCTTTCGCAGTTTTTCCGTTACATGCAAGCAATTTAATGCATGCATGAGCCCACGATTTTGTGCGTACGGGACTGCCGTAATTAGAGGATCAAGTTTTACGTGGAGTCAGTCGTGGGATGACGACGTAATTAACGGATCGAACCTCGTTTGTCTAGTTATTTCTATTTCCTGTTTGACGGAAAGAAAGGAAAGGAAACGGCCCACGATTTTCTGTGTGCGGGCGGGGCAGCCACGATCACCCCCGTGTGCAACCAGTGTTGTCGTGGGCTTGTGTCGCTGCTAAGAATACTGAAGATTCTGAAAATACTGATGAAACTGAAATACTGCAGATTCTGAAAATACTGACGAAACTGAAGATTCTGACGAAACTGAACCACGACGAGTTTAACACTTACTGCCGTGCTCCTGTACTGCTTCGTAGCGCGCGTGCGTTTGTAACTCGATCGTCTGCTGGTGCCCTTTTATTACTCCTGTGCTGAAGATGCATGTGCAGCGTGTGTCCTTCTGCAGCTCGCCATGGCCACCCTGCTTCTGTGGTCACCGACGCAACCGGACATCACGGGGAGAGGCACAAGGAGACCATAGCGTGCGCACGCAGGAGGAAGGCCGCACCTCTTTACTGGTGCAGGTGGCCGGGGACACGACAACGGCGACAAATTTGATGGCGGCAGACGACGGCCGTGGTCGACGAATTTGATGCGTGTGTCGTCTTTGTTGCGATCTTGACTAATTCATTGCGCAGGGAGGACGATGACGATGCCGTGGTTCTCGGAGACATGGTGGTTCACCTGAGGGTCGCCGGTGGCTGCGACGACGACTAACGCGGCGGCGGCGACTGTGTTCTCTTCTTGGTCCGCTCGGTCAAAATCCGGACCGGACCGAAAGATTTTCGGGCCGTTATTCAGGGACCGGACCGCCCTTTTTCTTCAGCGGGCCAGGACCGATCGGTCCGGTCCTTAGCGGGCCGAAAAGCTTGCTCGCTACGTCCACTCTGAACGGCAACCTCCACGGAGATGGAAGTTCACGAGCTTGTGGACGTCGGAGACGAGCAAGGAACCGTTGTTGTAAGATAGGGCTGAGACGGTCAGGTTGCCACATCGCTCAGGCTCGCAGGCTGCTTGTGCCTGCACGCCTGATCTAATGTCTGCGAAACAAGCGAAACATGCATACCCACAGGAGCAACAACAAGCTGGCTGGGGACATCGGAGAGTAGGAGATCTGGTGACTTCTGATGAATTGTGTGGATGATATATGTAATGACAATAGATGAAGGTGGGAGACAGCCAGAGTACGGAGGATTTGACTGGTTGAGCAAATGATTTTTCGAAAGAATGTAAATAGTTCAGCATAACCCAAGGGACAAGTCTTGACTAATGAGATGTCCGATGCGATGTAACAGCAAGATAGACTGGGTGTGCTTTGCAGACAGCAGCACCATGGTAGCGTTCCTGACGTATATTTCACTCTCAGCGTTTTACTTTTAGGATATTTAAATTAGTGCCCCTGGTTCCTTAGTTGTGCTCACTATTCCCCACGCTTCAAACGTTTGCTCACTTTTTTCCTCTTCCTTAGCTGAAACTCTCACAAATGCTCATAGCGGGCGTTTGCCGTCTTGACCGTCCATTGACCGTTAATTGCTGACGAGTGGGGCCAGTCTTCGTCCGACTGTTGCTTGCTGACGGGTGGGACCGCAAGGAGACACGTATTGGGCAGCTTGTCTGAATCTGAAACAGATCTAGACAGGCTGCACTGCACCGCGCCGCCCCGCCGCCTCCGCTGGCGTCGTGCCGCGTCCACCGCAGTTGTTTCCTCCACCCTATGCCCCTATTCCGTTCGTCGGCGACGCCGCGTCTCCGCCAGATATAGCCCACCTCCCCATCTGGGATTACATAGCGATGTTGAGTGAGGACGCCCGGAATGCAGTCGACCGTGGAGAGGATTGGGTCGAATCCGCGGCAGATAATTCATGGATTAAACCTGGGTAAGCATTGTTTCCTCTCGAATTGACGTTCTAAGTCGTATTGTAGGCCGTATTTGACTTCTGTTTGCTTGGATCGTTCGAATTTGTGCTCGATTTTACCCGGCTAACTGAAGCATTTGTTTCCTTCAACAAAATAGGATTGATCCCGCGCTGGCTTTCCGGCTGGCGATTAGAATGGAAACTAGTGTGCTGCGTGGTACTAAACCGCATTTGGTTTCATCATTTTTCTATCCCAAAGTGGTAGAAACCAGCATATCTTTCAAAGATTTGCGAGCTGAGCTCCGAAACACCTATCCCTGGAGTGATGCCGATGCTGTTGAACTGAATTATTTCAGCAGTGACGAGCAAAGATTTCTCCCACTAACTTGCGACGATCATATGTCGTTGCTTTTTGCTGGGATTACTGGCTGCCGATTCGGTAAACTCCAAATCGATGTGCTTCAGCCACGCGCAGAACGGGCGAAGGGGAAGGGAGTTCAGACATCATCTGTCTGTGCTAATAGCCAGCACCCCGACACTCCTTGTAGGTCGACACCAAGTAAAGCAAGTGGTTCATGGAGCCACAACATGCCTGCTGCCAATTCTGGTTCCGATTCAGCTGCTGCTTCTCGTGTACCTTCTGCAGTTGGTGTAGAAGAAGATGCAGAACCTGACGAGGCAGTGCCTACAAATGATGATGAAGACGAGATGATGTTTCCTGAACTTGTCGATGTAGCCAGTCAGCAAGCAGTGGATGACGAATATATGGAGGAGCCCATCAGCCAAGCTAGGTTTGATGACACTGACGATGAAGAGAAGGTGGAGAACATGGACAGCTTAATCGAGGATGAATACGATGGTGATGACATGCCAACAATTGAGTGGAACAGGGAAAAACCTGAGCTTAGTGTAGGTACCATTTTCCAATCAATGGTGGACTGTCGGAATGCAGTGAAAACAAGGTGCATTATATCTGAAAACACCTATAAGATTAAAAGGAGTGAGCCAGCAAGGTTCACAGTTTTTTGTCCATATCCTAGGTGTAGGTGGAAGTTGCATGCATCTCGTATGAGAAAGAGCAAATATATTCAGGTAATCTAAGTTCAGTTAGTAATTTAGTTTCAGATTGTTGAGTAAGGTTCCTTAACTGTTTTTACCCTTTTATTTTGTTTCAGATAAAGAAAAACCCACACAAGCACACCTGTCCACCTGGAGGGGGAGGGGGCAAGCACTAGTAGAAAACTGGGCTTTGGTCACAGGGCAATATTCACATTAGTCCCGGTTCAGTCACGAACCGGGACTAATGTGAGCATTGGTCCCGGTTCGTGCGGCCAGGGGCCTACCGGGCCTTGTGGGGGCATTGGTCCCGGTTTGTCCGGACCCTTTGGTCCCGGTTGGTGGGACAAACCGGGACCAATGGG
Organism: Triticum aestivum; assembly: GCF_018294505.1. Classification (NCBI taxonomy): domain Eukaryota; kingdom Viridiplantae; phylum Streptophyta; class Magnoliopsida; order Poales; family Poaceae; genus Triticum; species Triticum aestivum. The sequence goes on along the minus strand of NC_057802.1, from coordinate 18,728,033 downwards.
CCACGCTCCTGGCCCACCACCCTTTAGTCCCGGTTCAAACCGGGACTAAAGGGCTGGTCCTAGTTGCGGCCAGTGTTTAGTCCCACCTCGCCAACCGAAGGGCGCTCACACCAGTTTATAAGCCCGTCCCTCTCTGCCTTGTTGAGCTCCTCTCAAAGTGAAAATAGATGCCCTTATACAGGGAATTTGACCTAAATTCACAGTAAATTTCTTTGAATTTCATAGAAATTTATTATGAATTTAGGTTGAATTTTCTCTATAGGCGCATCTATGTTCATTTTTTATAGTAAATAAAAATAAATAACCTTAATAAAATAAAATAAAATAAACTATAGTAACTAAAATAAATAAACCTTAATAAATTAAATAAAAATAGCAGCAGTAAAATAAATAAAAATAAAATAATTAAAGTAAAATACATAAGTAATTAGAAATAAAATAAATAAGTTTTTTGTTGTAAGTAGAAACAAAACAAAACAAATAAAGCAAAAGAGAAAACAAAAAAAGAGAAAAAAATATTATGCCACCTACTGGGCCACCACGGCCTGAATACGACTTGAAACCCATCCGTGGGCTAGGATTCAGGCCCGCAGAAGGCCCAGTAGGCCCCACAGGCAAAGAGAACGGTTAGGCCCGAAAGCCTGCAGTTGAGAGGAGCTCGAGAGGGTGGGCGCAGCAGCGCTTATAAACCACTCTCGAGCCCTCTTAACTAGCGAGGTGGGACTAAAGTTTTGACGCGGGGCAGCACAAGGCCTTTGGTCCCGGTTGGTGCCACCAACCGGGACCAAATAGTTCCCTATATATACCCCATCGCCACAGCAGAGCACTCCACAGTGCTCTGTTTTTTCTGGCCGGCGAGGGGAGCGCATTTGGGTGCTCTAGCTCACCTCCTATGCACATGAGGTGTTCGATGAAATGTCTGAGCCACACTAGTTAATCTTTCTCCTCTCGAAACTCGACCTCCGAGCTCCGTTTTCCCCGAGATTTGTCTAGGTTTAGCGGTCCGTCACGTCCCGTCCCCGTCTTCACCGCCGTCGATCGCCCGCGCCGATCTCGTCGCCAGCACCACCGTGGTGAGCCTCTTGTTCTTATCTTCTTTCTGAAAGAAAAAAATTCTTACTTTAGATAGTTACTTGTCTAATTTTGTTACTTTTATTATTCCTTCTTATTACATAGTGCGATGGTTTTGGTATCCGCACCCGTCGGCCCTCGTCCTGTCTATGATTCGGATGTGGTATATATTATCTTTTTATAACTATTTGGTTCATTTATTGTTTATGACAAATATACCGACCAACGTGACATAGATTTTATTTATCTAGGAGGTAGTTGAACCGGAAATTCTAACCGACCCTATTGTTGAGAGGTTAAATTTAGTTGAAGAAGAAAACAATTATTTGAAGAAAAAATAAAAAAAATTGAGGAGGAGAAGATGATATTGGAGTTGCATGTTGCGGATGTCGTCGATGATCACAAGATCAAGATGGATGCAATGCGCTTGAAGATTAGAAAGATTAGAAAATATGCCATTCATACCGAGGCTTGGTATCATTATGCCGTTGGATCAATTGTTACCTTGGTTCCGATTATGATCGCATTTGTTTTCGCATTGAAATGTTTTACATAGTTTCAATGTATGGTTTAATTAATTAGATGCTCTGGAGAGCTATATATATGTTGTTAGATGAGAACTATGTATGTACTTTGGTTTTAATGTGATGATGAACTTCTATTAATTTGGTCACTTATCTATCTATTCATGATGTTCTGTAATGGTTTTTGACACACTTAATTATATATAATGCACGCAGATGAACCGGCAATGGATGTACGGTGACAGACACACCTCCGAGTACATTAAGGGCGTGCATGATTTTCTCGAAGTGGCTGAGGCAAACAAGCAGAATGGTTTTATGTGTTGTCCATGCCCTATATGTGGGAAAACGAAGTCTTACTCTGACCAGAAAATCCTTCACACCCACCTGCTTTACAAGGGTTTCATGCCACACTATAATGTTTGGACGAGGCACGGAGAAATAGGGGTTATGATGGAAGACGACGAAGAAGAAGAGGACGATGACAACTATGTGCCCCCTGAATACGGTGATGCTGCAACGGGGGAAGCTGCTGAAGATCAAGAGGAACCAGACGATGTGCCCAATGATGCTGCAAGGGGGGAAGCTGCTGAAGATCAAGAGGAACCAGTGCCCGATGATGATGATCTCAGTCGGGTCATTGTCGATGCAAGGACGCAATGCGAAAGTCAAAAGGAGAAGCTGAAGTTCGATTGCATGTTAGAGGATCACAAAAAAGGGTTGTACCCCAATTGCGAAGATGGCAACACAAAGCTCGGTACCGTACTGGAATTGCTGCAGTGAAAGGCAGAGAATGCTGTGCCTGACAAAGGATTTGAGAAGCTATTGAAAATATTGAAGAAGAAGCTTCCAAAGGATAACGAATTGCCCGACAGTACATACGCAGCAAAGAAGGTCGTATGCCCTCTAGGATTGGAGGTGCAGAAGATACATGCATGCCCTAATGACTGCATCCTCTACCGCGGTGCGTACAAGGATCTGAACGCATGCCCGGTATGCGGTGCATTGCGGTATAAGATCAGACGAGATGACCCTGGTGATGTTGACGGCCAGCCCCCCAGGAAGAGGGTTCCTGCGAAGGTGATGTGGCATGCTCCTATAATACCACGGTTGAAACATCTGTTCAGAAACGAAGAGCATGCCAAGTTGATGCGATGGCACAGTGAGGACCGTAAGAAAGACGGGAAGTTGAGTGCACCCGCTGACGGGTCGCAATGGAGAAAAATCGAGAGAAAATACTGGGCTGAGTTTGCAGCTGACCCAAGGAACGTATGGTTTGGTTTAAGCGCGGATGGCATTAATCCTTTCGGGGAGCAGAGCAGCAATCACAGCACCTGGCCCGTGACTCTATGTATGTATAACCTTCCTCCTTGGATGTGCATGAAGCGGAAGTTCATTATGATGTCAGTTCTCATCCAAGGCCCTAAGCAACCCGGCAACGACATTGATGTGTACCTAAGGCCATTAGTTGAAGAACTTTTACAGCTGTGGAATGAAAACGGTGTACGTACGTGGGATGAGCACAAACATGAGGAATTTAACCTGCACGCGTTGCTGTTTGTAACCATCAACGATTGGCCCACTCTCAGTAACCTTTCAGGACAGACAAACAAGGGATACCACGCATGCACGCACTGTTTAGATGACACTGAAAGTATATACCTGGACAAATGCAGGAAGAATGTATACCTGGGCCATCGTCGATTTCTTCCGACCAACCATCAATGTCGAAAGAAAGGCAAGCATTTCAAAGGCGAGGCAGATCACCGGAAGAAGCCCGCCATGCGTACCGGTGATCACGTACTTGCTATGGTCAATGATTTACACGTAATCTTTGGAAAGGGTCCCGGCGGACTAGCTGTTTCGAATGACGCTGAGGGACACGCACCCATGTGGAAGAAGAAATCTATATTTTGGGACCTACCCTACTGGAAAGAGCTAGAGGTCCGCTCTTCAATCGACGTGATGCACGTGACGAAGAACCTTTGCGTGAACCTGCTAGGCTTCTTGGGCGTGTATGGGAAGACAAAAGATACACCTGAGGCACGGGAGGACCTGCAACCTTTGCGCGAAAAAGACGGCATGCCTCCGAAGCAGTATGAAGGTCCTGCCAGCTACGCTCTTACGAAAGAAGAGAAAGAAATCTTCTTTGAATGCCTGATCAGTATGAAGGTCCCGAGTGGCTTCTCGTCGAATATAAAGGGAATAATAAATATGCCAGAGAAAAAGTTCCAGAACCTAAAGTCTCATGACTGCCACGTGATTATGACGCAACTGCTTCCGGTTGCATTGAGGGGGCTTCTACCGGAAAACGTCCGATTAGCCATTGTGAAGCTATGTGCATTCCTCAATGCAATCTCTCAGAAGGTGATCGATCCAGAAATCATACCAAGGCTAAGGAGTGATGTGGCGCAATGTCTTGTCAGTTTCGAGCTGGTGTTCCCACCATCCTTCTTCAATATCATGACGCACGTCCTAGTTCATCTAGTCGATGAGATTGTCATTCTGGGGCCCGTATTTCTACACAATATGTTTCCCTTTGAGAGGTTCATGGGAGTCCTAAAGAAATATGTCCGTAACCGCGCTAGGCCAGAAGGAAGCATCTCCATGGGCCATCAAACAGAGGATGTCATTGGGTTTTGTGTTGACATCATTCCTGGCCTTAAGAAGATAGGTCTCCCTAAATCGCGGTATGAGGGGAGACTGATTAGAAAAGGCACGCTTGGAGGGGACTCAATAATATGCAGGGACGGATATTCTTGGTCTCAAGCACACTACACAGTTCTATAGAACTCTACCTTGGTGACCCCGTATGTCGATGAACACAAGAACAGTCTGCGCTCCAAACACCCGGAGCAGTGTGACGACTGGATTACATGTGAACACATCAGGACTTTCAGCAGTTGGTTGGAAACACGTCTCAGAGGTGACACCACTGTTTGTGATGAGTTGTACTCGTTGTCCAGGGGACCATCTTCGACTGTATTGACTTACAAAGGATACGAGATAAATGGGAATACATTTTACACGATCGCCCAAGATCAAAAGAGCACCAACCAAAACAGCGGTGTCCGCTTTGATGCAGCAACCGAGAGGGGAAAGGATACATATTATGGTTACATAATGGACATATGGGAACTTGACTATGGACATGATTTTAAGGTCCCTTTGTTTAAGTGCAAATGGGTCAATCTGTCAGGAGGAGGGGTACAGGTAGACCCACAGTACGGAATGACAACAGTGGATCTGAACAATCTTGGGTACACTGACGAACCGTTCGTCCTAGCCAATGATGTGGCACAGGTTATCTATGTGAAGGACATGTCTACCAGACCGAGAAAAAGAAAAGATAAGGAAGCGAATACATCATATGATGAGCCAAAGCGCCACATAGTTCTTTCAGGAAAAAGGGACATTGTGGGAGTGGAGGGCAAGACAGACATGTCTGAAGATTATGAAAAGTTTCATGAAATTCCTCCCTTCAAAGTCAAGGCTGACCCTAGCATCCTGATAAACGATGAAGATTATCCATGGTTACGGCGCAATAAGCAAATGACACAAGCGAAGAAAAAGTGAAGACTTTCTCCCGCAACTATTATGATGATACCATGCCAACTTTGTAACAGACGAGTATGATACCATTGTCCGTTTTGTACACGAAGTGCATCTAGTTTTTGCCGTAACCCTCTCAACTTTCTTGCACATGCTATGTGGATGAAATGATGATACCATGCCAACTTTCAACCTTTTCAGAGTTCATTTGAAATGCTTTTCAATTTTAGGGTCTTATAGCTCAAAATAATTAGTAAATGCATGAAAAATAACAGGCCAAAAATTAAAAATTATGCCACCTACTGGGCCACCACGTCCTGAATACAATTAGAAACCCATCCATGGGCCAGGATTCAGGCCCGCAGAAGGCCCAGTAGGCCCACAGGCATGTACAGAGAGGTTAGGCCCGTAAGCCTACTTTAGAGAGGAGCTCGACAGCTCAGGCGCACCGCACCTTATAAACAGGTGCGACTCTCTCTCAGCTAGCGAGGTGGGACTAAACTCCCACCACCACGCCGCTGTGCAAGGCCATTGGTCCCGGTTGGTGGCACGAACCGGGACCAATTCCATCCTTTGGTCCCGGTTGGTGCCACAAACCGGTACTAATGAGGCTGTGGCCCCACGAGCACCTTTAGTACCGGTTCGTGGCACGAACCGGTACTAGAGTTTCTTACTAAGCAGTTTTTTAGTCCCACCTCGCTAGCTGAGAGGCACTAGGAGCGGTTTATAAGCCCTGAGTGCAGAGACGATGAAGAAGAGGCGCAATGCTCACGTTGCTTAGCTTCAAGCCTTGAGGAATAAGGTAGACTGCATGGAGCTATGTGCAGTGCAGTCTACACTATTCCGAAAGGCTTGAAGCAAATCAACGAGCATTGCGCCTCTTTTTTTATTTTTAATAACTTATTACAACTCTGGACTTCTTGTGTTCCGACAAAATAAATAAACTTTAATAAAATTTATGAAACTAAAATTAACAAAGTATTTTCTGTTCAAAACATTATAAGAAACCTCTATTATTATTGAAACTAAAATCATATAAAATTGATGCAACTAAAATTATCGAAGTATTTTCTGTTCAAAATCATTAAAAGCAAAAAGAATTTTAATAAAGAACTTTTTTTGATAGAAACTTTAATAGCAAAA
>NC_057802.1:18720518-18721277 GCF_018294505.1 Triticum aestivum | reverse complement strand
GCAAAAAAGAAAACAAAAAAACTCAATACAGCAAAAAGAATTTTCATAAAGAACTTTTTTTGATAGAAACTTTAATAGCAAAAAGAATTATCATAAAATAAAATAAATAAGTAATTAGAAACAAAATAAAATAAAATAAATAAGTTTTTTGTTGTAAGTAGAAACAAAACAAAATAAATAAAGCAAAAAAGAAAACAAAAAAACTAAATACAGCAAAAAAAAATGTTGGGGCGCTGCCCGCTGGGCCTTCCAACCCTCGGGTTTGCAAATACAGGCCCAGAAGGGCTAGAGGGCTCAACGGGCAGCGCACCAAAGTTAGGCCCAGAAGCCTGCTATAGAGAGGAGTTCGAGGCAGCAGCCGCAGCGGGGCTTATAAACCACTCCGAGCCCCTCTCAACTAGCGAGGTGGGACTAAACTTTTGGCCGCGACGCGGGCAGCAAGAGGCCTTTGGTCCCGGTTGGTGCCACCAACCGGGACTAAAGGGGTGCATTGGTACCGGTTCGTGGCACCAACCGGGACCAATGCCCCCCCTTTAGTCCCGGTTGGTGACCAACCGGGACCAAATGCCGCCGCTTCCCGCTCTTTGCGCTGCTGAAAAGAGGGCTTTGGTCCCGGTTGGTGGCACCAACCGGGACTAATGCCTACCTTTAGTCCCGGTTAGTGCCACGAACCGGGACTAAAGGCTTTGCTATATAAGCAAACACTTAGGAAATTTTTCAGAGTTCATCTACAGTTTGCCCCGACGACGCCGACGCCGC
>NC_057802.1:18714876-18720326 GCF_018294505.1 Triticum aestivum | reverse complement strand
CCTGCCCCAACGCACGGCGCCCCGGCCCGTCCCCGTCGTCGCCGTCGCCCTGCCCCGCCCTTCGCCGCCGACGCCTCTCCCCTGCCCCGACCACGCCGTCGTCGCCTCTGCCCCTGCCCCGACGCGCCGCCGTCGCCTTGGTCAGGGCCGGCACTGCCCCATTCCTCCCTGTCTTTTTATTGCATTTTTATAAAAATGTATATATCTATGTTCATGTATATATGTTCTCTGTGTATATATATGTATGTTCATGTATATATGTTCTCCATGTATATATGTTCTCTGTGTATATGTTCATGTATATATGCAAAAGATAGATTTTTAGAAAAGTTAGGATTTTTTTCTGTTCATAGATTTTTTTGGTGATATTAATTATTGTAGAATATGCAAATGTTTGTATATTCATATGAACAATGCATTAGGCAAAACCTTTACTTTTTTTCGAAATTTTCTATTTGAACATTTTTTTATGAATGAGAGGAAAAAGGAAAATAAGAAGAGGAAGAAAGGAGAAGAAGAGGAGAGGAAGAAGAGGAGAAATAAATAAGAAGAGGAAAAAAGAAGAAAAAGAAGAGGAGAAGAAGAAAGGAATAGAAGAGAAGAAGAAAAAATAGAATTTCTATTTTTTCTTCTTCTCTCCTCTATTCCTTTCTTCTTCTCCTCTTTTTTTTCTTATTTTTTTCTTCGATCTTCTCCTCTATTCCTTTTCTTCTGCTCCTCTTTTTGTTTCTTCTTTGTTTTCTTATGTTTTATCAGGTCTGTCGTCGTTGATATACCCCTCTCCCAATAACTTCAACACGAGGGGGGGGGGTCGATATACCCCCTCCCCGACAATATTATTTTCCCATGTACGTTCATTGTCATTGTCGATATAACCCCCTCCCAATAACTTCAACACGTGTGGGGGGGTCGATATACCCCCTTCCCGATAACATTATTTTCCCATGTATGTATGTCGTCGTTGTCGATATATATAACTCCCTCCCAGATAACTTCGACATGATGGACGGTCAATATTTATACCCCCTCTCGACCGTGATAACTTATACCACGGGAGCACCCCCCGGCCCTCTCGCTCGATCAAAACTCTCGAGGACACCCAAACCGTAGAAAAAAACGATGTCGGTCTCCTACCCCCTCCCGCCGCACCCCTACCCTTGAAGCGTTGCCGAGGCCACCCCAAACCCGGAATAAGCTAGGTCTACGTTTGCACTAACCACCTGCTGTCATGTTTGTGTAATAATTGACATGTTGTAATATTTGCAGAAACAATGGAGCACGGACGAGACGAGCAAGCAGAAGAGGTGTTGGGGGACATAATCTTAGCCGGAGGTGATATCTTGTCGTATCTTAACGACAATGATGGTCTGGAAGAACAGGGTGAAGAAGCAGGCTATGATGATCGAAGAGTGGAGGAGGAAAGACATGATTATGATGGCTCCGGTGACCCAATGCTGGTGCAAGAAGGAGCCCGTGGTGACGGCTCCGGTGACCGAACAGAGTCCGGCCAGGTAAATATATTAGTTAAGCCTGTGCTGACTAGCTAATTGATGCATTCATTGTTTTGGTATGTACACATATTAATTAACACTCGTCTTTCTTCTTTTTCTAGCCCTCCGGATCGAGCACAACTGCGATAAAGAGACGAGGCCCGAAGAGAAAGTTGCGCTCGGATGAAAGGTTTGAGATCACAGCAATCGCGCGCGACGGCCAACCGATTGAACCCATCCGGACAAAGGATGCATTTGCTGCTCAGTGCGGGGTTCTAGTTAGGGACAAGATCCCGATCAGCATCCACCAATGGTATAAGCCTAAGAAGGAAGACCCTGAGGTGTCTTATGTCAATGATATGCAGAAAGATGATCTTTGGACTGAGCTGAAGGCAAATTTCACCCTACCGCCAGAGGAGGATCTGGAGAAGCCAGTTAAAGAGCAATTAATCAAGTCTCATGCTCTTAAGAAGATGGCAGACCTATTCAGGAGGTGGAAGAATGAGCTGAAAACGTTTGTCGACAAAGAAGAGACACCAGAATTCATCGGCCGGTATGAGAAGATCAGAGATCACTGGCCCGCATTTGTGGCCCACAAGGCATCGGAAAAGAGTAAGAAGATGTCAGCGACAAACAAGAAGAATGCTGCGAAGAAGAAACTTCACCATCGCACGGGGTCAGGTGGCTACCTCAAAGCCCGGGCTAAGTTGGCCAAGGCTGAGAATGATCTGCTTGAAAAAGGGGTCGAACCACAGACAATGAACTGGACAGACCGTTGCTGGACTTGGTTCTTCGGGGCTGGCGGAACCTTGGACCCTGTATCAGGGAGGTGCGTTTGGACGAACGAGCTTTTGAGTATACCAGTCAAGAAGATTCAGCAATATATCGATGCAGCGCAGGAACGGACGTTCGTTCCAGACAGAGAGAACGACGAGCTCACAATGGCCCTCGGGAATCCTGAGCACCCTGGACGGACACGAGGCACGCCAGGCTCCGTTCCGTGGAAGGCTTGTTTTTCGGACACAGGCGGTTACAAAAGCCAGGAGAGGAGGAAAAAAATGGAGCAGACCCAAATTCAGAAGCTGCACGAAAGGGTTCAAGCGCTAGAGGAACGAGACAGCAATCGACATGCCGAAACTACCCCCGAAGCTACCCCGCCATCTCAGCGGAGAAGCAGCGTGGCTTCCACCGAGCTGCTTCAGCTGGAGCATGTCTTGACGGCTCCTGCTAGCTACCCCGTGGATGCTATCACGGAGTCTCAACATTGCCACCTTATGGCGCAATGGCAGAACTTCAAAGTCAAGGCGGCTGTTGGCTCTGTTTTACCTCCTGAACCTGGCGCAACCTACCACTGCCGGCCGATTCCAGAAGGATATGCTAGGGTGATGGTGGATAAAATAACGGAGGGATTTGAGGACCTCCAGCTTGACCACCCTACCGGTGAAGAGGAGACTCGGCTGGGTTTAGCTCTGAAGACTCCGTGCCGATGGCGGAAGGAGCTCATCAACCTTCCGAACTGGACGGCTCCGGCAAGTAAGGGCAGTCCGCCTCCTCCTCCGCCTCCTCCACCGGCGAGTGATCAGGGCACTCAGCCTCCTTCTCCGGCGCATGGCGGCACTCCGCCTCCTCCTCCGCCTCCTCCTCCGGCGAGTGATCAGGGCACTCAGCCTCCTTCTCCGGCGCGTGGCGGCACTCCGCCTCCTTCTCCCCCTGCGTCGGCGCGCCAGAGCAGCCAGCCTCCTCCTTCTCCGCCTCGTCAGCAAGGGCGGAAGAGACCCGCCGCCGCTGCGGCTCCTCCGGCGCGTCGTAGTCATTCTCCTCCGCCTCGTAAGCAAGGAAAGAACACAGCCGCAGCCGCTCCGTCCGCTCTGCCGGCGTCTAGCAGTACAGCTGCCAGAGGCGGGAGGCAATACAGATTCGGTCCTTCTCTGAAGACTCCAGAGAAGTTACCATACGAGAGGACCGAGGAGGAAACCAGGAAGATCGTGCGAGCCGAAGTGACAAACTTCTTTGAAGGGGTGAAAGCAAAGAAACATCCACCTCCGGAGGAGAAGGTAGATCCGGTGAAAGCAAAGCGCACTCTGGCTGCCCTGACAAAACCACCAAAGTCTCCGCCGAGAGGCAACTATTGGCGCATTCTTGCAAAGACATATGCCGAAGCGGAGCGGTCGGGAAGTACTGTCAGTGATCAAAGGTTAAAAGAACGACGAGCCGGGAAAAAAATTGCCCAGCTCGGCGAACAAGCGAACCAATCGTGCCCCCCGCTCAAGGTGTCAAAAGACATCGTCGCTAATGATCCGAGGATGGTGGCCGGTTATAGCAATCTTGGAGATTACCTGCCCGACGATGTACATTATGAAATCATGGAGGTGGACGAACACAAATACCATTACGGGAAGCCTCTCGTCAAAGATGAAAGATCTCTAACAACGATGATGCGAAGATTACATGATTGGTACATGAAAACCTGCAGAGAGTCTGATGGGATGAGTACTTTGACGCTTAGAGTTAAACCGGAGCATCACCTCGTTGGAATTGAACTGCTGAATGTTCCATTTGAGGATTTCTTCCAGTTTTACAATCAAAAGGCCCTCGATAAAACAACGATCACTTGCTACTGTCTGTAAGTAGTACTACTTCTGTCATTAAGTCTCTCTATATAGGTCAGCTCTTTCATTGCATGTATTTATAATTATCCTCACTATATTATGCAGATTGAAGATCGCCGAATTGAAGAAAACAAATCGGTGATATTGGGTTCATTAACACAAATCTCATAGATGCATATACGGTTGAAAAACATCCCAAAGAAGCCGAGGCCAACTTGCTACATCGTTGGTATTAAATCAAAACAAAGATATAATACTCTTTCCTTACAACTTCAAGTGAGTGTTACTGTCTTGTGCATATTCGGTTTCCCTTAGTAGTCCAGGTTATGGTAATGTAATTGATGACTTATGCATGCATGCGCAGCTTCCACTATATTCTCCTAGAGATTAAGCTTGAGCAGGGAGTAGTAACCGTCTTAGACTCGAGACGAAAAGATCCCCAGGACTATGCGAACATGACTCAAATGCTCGAGAAGTAAGTTAAATCGATCATTATCCACCATATCAGCAATTTTGTTCATTTTTTGATATCAAGTAATTGTTTTTTTTGTCTAGCAGGGTTTGGAGAAAATTCACCACAAAAGCTCCGGGACTGCCGAAGAAGCTGCAATTTAAACACCCGAAAGTAAGTACTATAGTAGCATGTTCCGCGCATCTCCTAGTGATTCAAGCGCTAGTTTCATCAATACCATTTAGCATGCTTGCTTATCAGTTTGATTGACCTCTATTTCTTGTAAAGTGGTTGTGGCAGGAACCCGGGAATAATTACTGTAGATACTACGTTTGCGAGTCCATCCGCTACACGACCTGTGAGCGGGGCTACTCTGACGAACAATATGAAGTGCGTAAGCAATAATATTCACAATTTTATTTTATTACCATCATTTGTGTTGAGTTTCATTTATTCATATATATATGTATTGACCCCCTTCTTCAAATTAGATGTTTCGGAAGCGGGATGAACTCCTAGCACCAGATCGTATGCGAGCAATTAAGAGGAATTGGCGGCATTCTTCCTTGACCACGTGATCACTGAAAACGGAGAATACTATGTGGACCCTGTGTTCTTACAATTTAATTAGGAGATTGTATTGTAAGAGATAATTATTGTATATATGTAGCCGGTAGTGTCGGATAGATATACGAGAACTTGTTGTTCGACCAATCTCTCGGAGAAGGAGAGGTGGTCGATATCACTTCTCTCTGTATGCATATGTTCATGACGATCTTCTGTTTCCTTCATTTGATTACTAGCTAGCGTGTCTAGTACTCTCCATACGTATATAGTACGTAGCGTCGACCAAGCACGGAGATAAGAGAGGACACTTCTCTCTATTAATTAGCTAGCTAA
>NC_057802.1:18714220-18714866 GCF_018294505.1 Triticum aestivum | reverse complement strand
CGTAAGCAATAATATTCACAATTTTATTTTATTACCATCATTTGTGTTGAGTTTCATTTATTCATATATATATGTATTGACCCCCTTCTTCAAATTAGATCTTTCGGATGCGGGATGAACTCCTAGCACCAGATCGTATGCGAGCAATTCAAGAGGAATTGGCGGCATTCTTCCTTGACCACGTGATCGCTGAAAACGGAGAATACTATGTGGACCCTGTGTTCATATATAATTAGGAGATTATATTGTAAGAGATAATTATTGTATATATGTAGCCGGTAGTGTCGGATAGATATACGAGAACTTGTTGTTCGACCAATCTCTCGGAGAAGGAGAGGTGGTCGATATCACTTCTCTCTGTATGCATATGTTCATGACGATCTTCTGTTTCCTTCATTTGCTTACTAGCTAGCGTGTCTAGTCCTCTCTATACGTATATAGTACGTAGCATCGACCAAGCACGGAGATAAGAGAGGACACTTCTCTCTATTAATTAGCTAGCTAACACAATATATGAAACACCTAAATTAACCCCCAAAACCCCCAACCCCCCCCCCCTTTCAAAAAAAACAAACAAAAACCCCGGCCCCTGAAATGCTGACGCGTGGATGCCTATTGGTCCCGGTTAGTGCCACCAACCGGGACC